>NC_137815.1:50521555-50569055 GCF_963921795.1 Nannobrachium achirus
TCTGTCTAAAAGTGTGGTTATTTTATCGCTTATGAGTGATATTCATCTAATACAATTTTGAAATTCAAGGTTAGCACCGCTTAATAATTTTTTATGACGTATTTTACGCGGCCTAAACGCGTTCTAAGCGGCCTAAACGCGTTCTAAATCAGGGTTAACCAATCAGGTGCCTCTGTGACTATGACATCATGGACAGATCAACAGAATCGAAGTGTTTCATTGGTCTAGCGAACTCATGTCATCATCATTTGTGACATCATAGTTTTGGTAAAAAAGGTTAGCACCGCTCAAAAACGTTACATAGTATAGCTTTAATGGAACTATATTGTGTAAACAAACATTAAACATTAATTTACACAACACTGATGATGGCTGCTGTCATACAAGTCTATTACTGTAACACATTGGCTGCTTTATATATAATTAATTATTTCGATACCTTGTGCCAGGGTTATTTCCATTGATTGTATTTCATTTTGAAGACCGAACATGTTTTCTTTCACCCGCATTATTATTATTTATTTTTTGTTGTGTCCGTCACTTAGATACCGGCCGTTGGGGGGAAAAAAACGTTTCTCGACGATTGACGTGATCTGGAGATAAATTCCGAGGTAAAGCCATTTTACTGCCGAGGATTGCATTGAAGCCAACGGAGGACTTAACTTCCTGATCCCAAAGGATCATGGGGGAGTTTTTGCATCACCCGATATCCAGACTTTAATCGGGAAAAGCACACTGCGGCTGGGTTTGAAATCCCAGGAAAAGCACTCAATGTGTTAAGCTACGAAATATATTCAAAAGTTGAAGACTGCTGGTGTAGACGGTTTAAGTGGTTATATGCTAAATGTATAGACGGTGGTTTAAGTGGTTAAAAGATGAACGTTGGGAGAGCATCCATGTGGGTGCTGTATTACCTGTGGAAGCTGTCCACCATCTTCAGGTGGCTCCGGAGGTCCTTCTTGGTCAGGTGGTCCAGCATGCGCGCGTCCACCAGACACTCCATGAAGTAGGAGCGGTACTGAGGCAGACCCAGGCTGGGCAGCCACTCGTTACCTATCCACTCATGGTTCATGTCCCCGTACGCCAGGGTCTACACAGACACAGAGAGACAGACCGAGAGAGAGACAGAGAGAGCAGGGACGTGCAGAGAATGTTAGAGAGACATTCTGACAGGCTGACATTTCAAAAAGGGCTCTTTTAGTGAAAATATTGAAAATAGCAGAGCTTGGAGGGCTACAATTTTCGGTACTTGACACCACACTGAACTAAGCATAATCAAGTCAATACTGGAGATGTGGCGTAGCAGCATGGATTTCTACAGAGAGAGGACAACTCTTTCAACATAAGACGCTGCATTCAAGTTCAGGAGAGTCTGGACAAGGCAATTTTCTTGAATGCTGCCTTAGGGTATGGCATGGAAGGAGGGCATTTGCATGTCTTTCACCATAGTAAAAACTGCATTAATGGTTCTGGAGAGGGCACTTTTAATAGACGGATAAAAGGGCAGGGGCTCAAGCCCTCTTTGATGTCTATGTGTGTACGTGCCTGAGAGAGAGAGACAGAGAGAGACAGAGACAGCCAACTCATTTTTCATAGTTTTATTGTATATACAATGTTTTGTTTTAGCTTTGGCAATGTAAACGTATGTTTTCTCATGTGTGTTCCTTGTTTAACTACCCAACGTTAGGACCAAAATAAATCCCCACAATGATAATAAAAAAACAGTCAACCGTGACCTTACTGGGATTCTTTTCCCTCTCCAATCATGAGGGAGAAAGAAGGTCTTTAGTTTTTTTGAGGTACAGTTACAATTCCTAAAAGCTTCGGGTTGGGGTCAGGGTGAGTATCAGGTGTTTAGGGTTAAAAATGCATTGGCACTTTTTAACGAAAAGTTGCTTTTCATGCCCTCATTAGGAAATGCAGTATATACCGGTACAACCGTTTGTGCGTGCGCGCGTGCGTGCGTGGCCATGTTGACCGCATTCCCACAGTAGACATTTTGTTGTTACCCATGTGTGACCCGAACCCTAACCCTGATGATGATGTAAGAGAAAAATGGCTGCTGTGTCAATGTTAGAGCAGCATTCTCACCTGAGCCCAGCTCCCTTCCTCATTCTCCTGAGGGTCCAGCCAGCATTAGACACAATACACAGTATTAGAGAGACCAGCATTACAGACAATACAAACACAGTGTTAGAGAGACCAGCAGCATGACAGACAACAGAATACCAAAGTCCTGACATCACTATACTGCTGGATCATTTCCCCCATAGAAATCTTCTTTATGAGACTGCATCAAATAATAACTGTGGTCCAAAATAAACAAATCCCCCAGGAGATATGTGACTCGTTTATTATGATATCGGGTTACATTTGAAAATGTTTTGGAGAATATCTTTGGATAAGTTTGTACTTTTCCACCGGAACAGAGTTCTTATATGAATCTCAGATTTCTCTATGGGGAATGTCTATTGGGAAAATAATCCGCGACCGAGGGGGATAGCGCCCTCTAGTGACAGTGATGTCAGACTTCGGTGCTCTATGTAAGCCATTTACCATGAGAGGGAGTGGGTGGCTCGTGCCACAACCCTGAAACAGTGGTAAATCAGCCAACAACCCACGACTCTCGAATGGTAAATAGCTTTTCTACCACTTCTACCATGTAAATGAAAGAAAACACAGTTGTAACTTGCAAGGTTATTTAGTTACAATCATTGCAACACAACAGTGGGCGGGGTCCATGAGCCAACTCAAGGTTGTTGACTGATTTACCACTGTTTTAAGCCAATCGGAATCCAGTATCTGAACATGTGACCACAAAAAGTGGTAGAAAGACCTTTTTCCAGAGCGGCGCCGTGTAGATGCAGTGTCTCCGCACAGCCGTACACACATAGGTGCCAGTTGACACCGCATTATGGTTGCCGCTCTGAGAAATCGGTCTATACACAGCGTTAGAGAGACCAGCATTAAAGACAAGGGGTAGAGAGAAAGACACAGAACATTTTGTTGTCGGGTGGAAACGTTGTATGTCCAAAACCTTCCTTTTTTGTTATTATTTTAAAAACTATTTAAAATAGGGAAAATAGACGATCTACAAGCGCACAACGCCTCGCTTTAATTCCACAGTATGGCTTTAATGTACCCAAAAACATACACGTTTTGAAACTTGGAGATACAAGGTTTCTGCCTGACAGTGACGATTTGCTACATAGTAAACATCACAATATCAATGCTACACTGAACAGAAGTCCAGCGCGCTTCAGCCAGTGGAAGGTAGAAGGGCTCGTTGGTGGAAAATGGTTGTTTTATGGTTGAAAATAGATTTGGGGATTGGGAAAAGATTCAGGTGTGTGTGTGTGTGTGTGTGTGTGTGTGTGTGCGTGCGTGCGTGCGTGCGTGCGTGCGTGTGCATTTGTGCGTGCATGCGTGCATGCGTGTGCATGTGTGTGCGTGTGTGTGTGTGTGTGTGTGTGAGAGAGAGAGAGAGAGAGAGAGAGAGTGGTGGGGGAGGGGAGGGGAGGGGAGGATTGCCCATATGGCACAGACTGACCGCTTTAGTGGAGGAGGCCAGGTTCTCCATCTCTTCGTGAGTCACCCACACATTTCCGGAGGACTGCTCAGAGAGAGGGAGAGCACACACACACACGCACGCACACACGCGCACACACACAAGATAAGGTGCTCGTGAGCCTTCATGGTTTACTATGATCCTGGTGGGTGATTATACTGATGGGGATTCCCTTCCCAAGCCAGGGACCCCCAAAAGCACTGTGAGCTTGTAGATCTGCTTTTTTTGAATGGCGTGCGTGCTATTTGCTTAACACAGAGAGGCGCACTGTTCTCTCAACCAACTAGAACACTTGTTCTTCTTGGTTGTACACACCTACACGGTCAAGGTCAAAAGATAAATCCTTTTATGGGAATATGGCCATAACTTTGTCAAAAGATTGTTCTGTTTACTTGTAACTAATAACAAAATGTTCTTTCTATTTTGGAACTTCGATCCTGTCCGCTGAAAATGAAGTACATAGGGGTCACATTGTGGGATGTCCAGTGGTAATCAGTTAAAATTAAATTTCCATTAAACCTCAACAGCTAGAGTACAAAAAGTCATAAATAAGAGCTGGATACAATTTCAATTGTGAGTTTTAAAGGTTGCAGTGCCCTGGAGGTGTAAATATGGCCTTTTTGACCTTTTGCAGCGGTAGCTAATTAACGTAGTTGTTTATAGCTGTAGCTGTATTTTAACATCGCCTTCAGCAGGGAATCCCTTTCCTTAATCACCCACCATAGTGCACATGCTCAATATAACCCGTACACACGCAGGCACACATGTGCGTGCTGCGCCTACACACACACACACACACACACACACACACACACACACACACACACACACAAACACACACACACACACACACACGCACATGCACACGCACACGCACACGCACACAAACACGTACACATGCGCGCACTGCAGACACACAGGATGTGGTGAGTGCTGCCAAGGGACAGCGTGTTTCAGGCCAGTAGCTAGTAGCTACATTTGGCTCTATTTTAAGTGTAGGTTCCCCCACTGAACCCCATGCAGTTTTTGGGCAGCAGAGACAATATCATTAACTTGATCCTATTTTACTGCAGGCCAAACAGTGGAGCATCATCATCATACAGTCTGAGTGTGTGGAGATCTTGGTGCAGGAAAAGGTGGTCATGTTTATGGTGTATGCTCTTTTGGTTATAATGTTATATTTTTTGATTTTTTTATTAGTTTCTTGGAATTTATCAGTGTTTGTTTGTATTTTACATGGCAAGGTTGTGTAATGGAAAACATAGGGAGGCGTTCGTTCTCGAAGTTGGCTATTCTCAAAGTGCTGAAATATCAACAGCTAGAGCAGACTATCTCACAGCTAGGCTACAGATGTCAACTTTTAGTTTTTATCTTTGGTAGCCTTGGGCACGTGTACAAGTTGGTTGTGAGAGGCTTACAAGTGGCCAACCTCTCCAAAAGGAGGGCCAAGCAGTTAGCAAGGTACTGCTCAGTATCAGCTATTATAGGAAGCCGCTCGATTTGGAGGAGGCGTCGTTTCATTTACCCATGATTGACGTCCGCTGTGTCCGATGTCAACTGTATTTGTATGTAACAATGTTCTGCCTTCTAGGCACTTTGTATCTGTCTATGTTCCTATATTGTCTGACTGCACTTGCAGTGTCTATATCCTTTGTACAAGACATTCTTCTGTTTATGTGGACATAAATACATATTTCAAACGTGCGTGCGTGCGCGTGTGTGTGTGTGTGTGTGTGTGTGTGTGTGTGTGTGTGTGTGTGTGTGTGCGTGCGTGCGTGCGTGCGTGCGTGCGTGCGTGCGTGCGTGCGTGCGTGCGTGCGTGCGTGTGTGTGTGTGTGTGTGTGTGTGTGTGCGTGTGTGTGCGCGTGTGTGTGTGTGTGTGTGTGTGTGTGTGTGTACCGTTCTGGAAGTCAGCGGGGCAGAAGGGCTGGTCAGGGAGACCATCTCCTGGATGGCCAGGCGCAGTTTGAGCCGGTGCAGAGGGTTGCTGATGCCGATCTCCCTCTGGATCTCCGTGTCCGACAGCGCCGACATGATGGCACCGCTCTTCACGTTGGCACGGCACGCTGCCACGTACCACGCTGGCATGCCCACCCACAGCTGCAGGGGGCAGAGCAGAGTCTTGGCATCTGATGATGGTAAGTTACTATGAAACTATGAAGTTACCATCATGGTAACTTCATAGTTTACCTCGGGTCCCCGTTTACCTCTAGTAGAGGTATATTATATAGACAGTAAATTATATAGAACGGTAGAGTTAGTTAACTATGAAAACCGGCACATCTTGTCCGCGTATCTCTGTCTGTAGGTCACGCCTGACACTGTGGGGCCTTTTCCACCAAAAGAACCTTGGTTCCAGAACCAGTGCCGGTTCAACTTTCTTGGAACCTTGGTTCGTTCTTGCGAACCGGCTTGCGTTTCCACCAGATTGAACCAGAGCCATTGTCCCCCAGTTCAGATGGTGGTTCACTGGAAAAACCAAGGATTTTGTGGTTCTGGTTCCGAACCAACTTTTACGGTTCGGAAACAACTCCGGTTCTTGGTGGAAAAGCACACCTCTGGTTCATCCCTTAGGCGGGAGAAAGAACCGGAACCGGAAAAGGCCCCTGTGGTTCCCCTGACACATCACTGTGACATCACAGGTCTGGGTTTGTCGCTCTGACATCATGCTCTGACATCACTGTGATGTCAGGAGAACCACTCTTAACTTCACTGTGATGTCACACTAACATAATCCCTTTTATGCCCATATATGGAGTTCCCTGATGTCATCGATATTAAGCCCATATCTAACAGGACTTCATATGGGAATGCCCATATATGGGCCACATCGGCCACATACCACACTAACGGCTGGTTCTACAGACAGGGATCTCCATGTACGGGCATAAAAGGGTATGATGTCAGATGTCATAGACAGCATATCTCCATATACAGTACATGGATCTCCATGTATGGATACCAGGGGTCTCCATATATGGGTAACTGGTCCGATACACATCACTGGCCAGATAAAGGGCGAGGTTGCATGTCACCCTGAGGCGTCTTACTAGTATAGACAGTATATTATATAGAATAGTATATTATAGACGGGTAGAGTTGTTATCTGGTGATGGTAACTTGCTATAGTGTACCTCTAGCCAGGAGACAACAGTAGGGCCGTCCCACTGAGCGAAGGGCAGGCCTCTCCGTCTCGCATCCTCCAGCAGCTCATGTCTGAGGAGAGAAATTAACAACAATGTGTAGAGTCTGTAAACAAACAATATGTAGAGTCTGAAAACAGCAAAAAATATGCATAACAAATATGCACGAAGAAATGTAAAATTGTCAGTTCTTTGCAAATGACCCATGAAAAAAGAGTCATACTTTTTCTTCATTCTGCGATCCCTCTCTGCCTGAGTTCCGAGTTTACCCAGAGTCATTGTGTCACCGATGCCCATCTCAAAGTCTGAAACATAAGCACACACACACACGTACACACATGCACACGCACAAACGCACACGCACACGCACTCGCGCGCGCACACACACACACACACACACACACACACACACACACACACACACACACACACACACACACACACACACACAGACACACACACACACACACACACACACACACACACACACACACACACACACACACACACACACACAGAAAGGTTTTTTTACTGATGGTAATCTAAATGTATAGTATTGATTATGCAATTTTCTTTTTTTCACCAAAATCCTCTTTTGTGTTATCAACAGAAGGTTTTGTGATCACCTGCTGTAGGATATTGTGTAAAGTTGTGATAACGAACAGCAGTTGTTTTGATGTTTAACATATTTGTGTTAAAACATTCGAATTTATTCTGATTTTGCAAAAATAGCAGGTGTACAACCTCAAATAGCCAACGTAAAAGATATGGATCCTGGATATAAAGGGGTTAAAATTATTGTGATGCTGTATCAAGAAATGTAGCCCCCCCCTCTCCCCCAAGCACCCCACTTTGAGAACCACTGTCATAATGTGTGTGTGTGTGTGTGTGTGTGTGTGTGTGTGAACAGTTTATACCTGGCACGGCGGGTATCAGTGTACCTGGTACAGTGGGCAGAGGCTGCCCCTCCCTGCCCACCGCCTGCTCCATGCGACCACCTTTCTCCTTCTTCCCAAACAGACGGCCGATGGACGACTTGATGCCTTTCTTCTGCTTGCTGCACGGGTGGCCACGGGCAACACAAAACAGTACGGGAATGAACGAGTTAGCAACTAACAGCTTATAACTGGCTAATCAGCTTATTTGAAATCTGCCTGTGTGTGTGTGTGTGTGTGTGTGTGTGTGTGTGTGTGTGTGTGTGTGTGTGTGTGTGCGTGCGTGCGTGCGTGCGTGCGTGCGTGCGTGCGTGCGTGCTAGGGCATTCACGAATAGTGATTTTTAGTATTCGAATTATTCGACCTCAAAGTATTAGAATAGTCGAATATTCGACAGGGCTGGCCAAACTGTCAAATATTAAGTAAGCAAGAGGCAAACATTGTGAAAATAGCAGTGAAAATAGCAGATCTACATGCTCACAACGCCTCGCGTTGCGAGGCGTTGTGAGCATGTAGATCTGCTATTTTCACAATATTTATCTGCGGAACCGAGTCACATTAATACCTACAATTCCAAGTGCTTGTCAGGGTGGGGGTCCCCAGTTCAAATATGTTTATTTTGGGGGTCACGGCCTAAAAAGGTTTGAGAAGCCCTGGTATAGAGCATTAACAAATTCATCCACCAGGGGCACTGACAACTCATTCTTATGACTTCCTATCTAGCCAAGCTTTATAGACTATATATTCTTTAAAGAGAAAACAATAAAATAAAATAAGCGAATATTCCACGTCGAATAGTGACTTTGATATTCGAATGTTCGAATATTCGAATATTTGGTGAATGCGTGCATGTGCGTGTGCTTGTGTGCGTGCATGCGCATGTATGTGTGTACCCTCTGCCATCCTCCAGGCTGCCAGTGAGCTGGGCGAAGTTGGTCTCGAGTCGTAGGCTGCGTGGCGACGAGGGCGGAGATATCTCACACTTGATGGTGGCCTTGTCCTCACGTACCTCCACTGGGGACTGAGACATACAGGGACATACAGGGACAGACAGGGACATACAGGGACATACAGGGAGGGACACAAACACCTCAACTCAATAAGGCAAGGCAAGGCTAATGTATTTCTATAGCGCAGTTCAACAACAGGGCAATTCAAAGTGCTTTAAATAAAACAAGCATTAAAAGGACGTTTCACTTTCAAAGACAATGTGGGTCATTTTATCATCTACTCAGGCTTTTGTGAACTCCCCGACAGTTTTTAAGTTGCTCGATTCAATATTTAGATATTTGATATTTTTATTTAATCAGACATGCCCCCTTCCTATACAAACCCATTGTAACTTCAAACTCCATGATAGACTCCATGATACGCCATGATAACCATGATAGATTCATCTAAAACACACGTCCTTGGTACTGCTGACTCATATACTGTCCTCCAATTTCTTTTGAAAGTGAAATATCCGTTTAAGGCATCAAGACACAGAGGATATAAACAAATTGATGGACATTTGAAAACAACAACATTTTAAAATTAAAATAGGTAAAAATACAATAAAATAAATTATATTGCTATTTTTACTTCGCCGTGCAACAATGTAGCTCGCAGGGAAATCTTGCACTTGTCAGAGCGACTAAAGAATATGCCTAAACAAGGCTTTAATGCTTTCCAAAGAAACAGAGCCAGAGACCCAAACTTACCGCTACTTTCCTGCGGTGTTTCCTCAAGTCACTCGGCTGTTAGCAGCAATGCAACGACAAGACAAGAAATGTTATTCTTCTCATTACATTTTGTGATTGAACATGAGTGTATTTATGAATGTACAGTATGTTCATGATCTACAAACTCACAAAGGGTCCGCTATTTATTCATTTTTTCATATAAAACCTGCCACAAAAAGTTCGGAAATCTAACTTTGGTCGATTATATCTCCCCTTTAATAAACCCAAATGGTATTGAGTTTTATACCATTTTTGGAGGGGCGCTACCCACACGTTTGGCTGTGTTGCTCATTCCATGAATGCCTGATGCTTACAAGCTGTACCTCGTTGTAAAGGTGACAAATCAACGATAAAAATAATATAAAACACAATACCATTTGGGTTTATTAAAGGGGAGGTATAATCGACCAAAGTTAGATTTCCGAACTTTTTGTGGCAAGTTTTTATATATATTTTTTTCAGTTTTGGATATACAAGGGTTCCGCCCACCGATATCTCCTTCCATGCAGGAGACCTAGCTTTAAAGGGGCTGTTCAGGGAAATAAGCTATTTGTTTATATACATATTGTACATGTAGAATAGTTGTTTCTAAATCCCTGTTAAAAAAATTGGAACTGTATCTTACAGCATTGTAGAATAAGACCACTTTACTTTTTTTAATCATGTCTGGGATAGCATATTTTCAGGCTTTCAACCTCGTACGTAAATAACGTATCACGGTAATACTGTAATATGTAATGAGCCTACTGTACTTTTAATTGGCTACTGTATCAGCCTCAGATCAGATACAGCTGCGCCAGTTCATGCTTGTATGGTTGGGTTGCTAAACTAATCTGTGCTGATGAGCCTGTGTTCTGTGGCTCTCTTCCGTCCTTTTACACACACACACACACACACACACACACACACACACACACGACACGGCACAGCAGCACTGTCGGTACAGACAGAGACAGAAAGAGAGAGAGAGAGAGAGACAGGAGAAAGTGGAGCAGCTTGCTAGCACACGCACACGCACACACACACACACACACACACACACACACGCGCGCGTGCGGATGTGCGTGCGTGTGCGTGCATTAATCCACCACGGATCCGCGGAGTTCGGTTATGCTAAGCATAGCTTAGCTAGCTAAGCATAGCCTAGCTATGCTAACTCTAACTGCTAGCAAGCTCCACTGCTCCGCTGTCTCCCTCTCTCTCTTTCGCTCTCTTTCTGTCTCTGTCTGTCTGTGCCGCTGCGCAGTGTCGTGTGTGTGTGTGTGAGTGTGTGTGTGTGTGTGTGTGTGTGTGTGTACGCGCGCGTGCATGCCTGCCTCCCTCTGGCGCAGCCCCACTGACACTATGTAGCCAATCACAATACAACGTGTGTGTGTGACAGTGACAGTGGTGGAAAAAGTACTCAAATGTTTTACTTGAGTAAAAGTATCACTACTGCAATTTAGAAGTACTCTGTTACAAGTAAACGTCCAGGATTCAATTCCATTTATTTGAGGAAAGGAATTGTATTGGTATTGGAAAAAGTATTGGTATCCTAAAACGTTTTTAAAAATACTTATTATGCAGTATGTCTCATTTCAAGTTTTCAAATGTATAAAAATATTTTGAAATCAGATCTACAAGCAAGCCCGACACATTGTGAGCTTTTTACTTTAAAAAAAAAATAATAATAATAATAATACTCAAGTAAAGACAAAGTACCTGAGTACAAAATACTTGAGTAAATGTACTTAATTACTTTATTTTTGAGTAAATGTACTTTAGTGCTTTTTTTTTTTTTTACATCACTGAAAACCAAAGCAGACACCTCTGTGAATGGGCGTGGCTTCATACTGCACATAGGCCACGCCCCTACAGTCCTTGGCCAGAAAGGCCAGAAAAATATCTATTGGATTTGACAGATTTTGAAACAAAAATTTTCATACTTATTGATGTTTTTCATGATTAAAATTTTGTCTGTTGGTTAATAATACATTACTCTGTTGTGTGACAAACTGGGAATACCCTTGTTATCATCTTTATTTGACTGAACAGTCCCTTTAAATCATGTGTGTGTGTGTGTGTGTGTGTGTGTGTGTGTGTGTGTGTGTGTGTGTGTGTGTGTGTGTGTGTGTGTGTGTGTGTGTGTGTGTGTGTGCGCGCGCGTGCGTGCGTGCGTGTGTAAATGTATGTGTGTGCTCTCTGACCAGGGTCATGATGCCCAGCTGGTGGCTGGCACTGCGCCCGTGCCCGTGTTTGGGCGTGGAGCGGCCGCTGGTGGGCGGCGAGCAGGAGGAGGCCAGCGATTGGGCGGTGGCGGAGGTGGGCAGGGCCCCGCGGGGGCGCAGCGTCACGTTCAGGCCGTCCATGCTGCCGCTGTTTACGCGCGACTCGATCTCGTCGGCGCGAAGGTCGGCAGACTCCCTCTCCACCTGGATCATCCTGGAACGAGCACGCAAGCGCATGCACACACACACACGCACAATATTGTATTACTACAGGGGTCTTCAACGTTTTCAGGCCAAGGACCCCTTAGTTGAGAGAGAGATGTAGCAGGGACTAGGGCTGCGAATCTTTGGGTATCCCACGATTCGATTCAGAATCGATTCTTGGGGTCACGATTCGATTTTTTACTTGGTGCCATGATTTTCCCCTCTATAAAACATGATTATCTACTATTATGATTATACTAGGAGGAAGAATTTTTCCAAAAAAGTGTACAGAAAGAGTTAAAATGATGTTTTTATGTGGCCACAGCCACACCCACCAGTTCATTGGTATGCGTGGTTGTCATGGTGGGTGGTGACCCAGCTGAAGTTAGCCACACCCACATGTGTTGGGTGAATGGTAATTAGGGGAGGGGTTGATTCTATGATGTAATAAGTATGGGTGTTTTTGGAACGGCACGTCTGACCCAGCAGGTGGCATCCTCCAGCTAAAAACCCAAATAAAAAGAGAATGCACAATTGCTCATAACAACCACACCAGGGGGTCTAATGAAGTACTGTCAACCTCCTAGACACATGAATACAAGAAAAAGTACAAAACTATGGCGCCACCTCTTAAGTAAATGTACTTAGTTACTTTACACCACTGCGTATGTGCGTGTGCTGAGTCACCTGATCTCCTCGTTGATGGCGTCGAGCTGCTCCTGCAGCATGAGCGCCAGGGTCTGGGCGTCCGATTGGCCGCTGGGCGACAGGAGGGTGGAGCTCATGTCGTCCTCCAGGTCTGACTCCGCCTCCATGTCGCCGCCGCCAATCAGGTGACCCACGCTGCCACGCAGAGACGACGAGTAGTCCTGCTCAACCACCCCACACACCTGGACACGCACACACACACGTAGCACACGCAAAAACCCTTTGAAACACGCTCTCTGTATATAACCATTGAACTCGACACTGATTACGAAACATAACGTTGCTGTCGGGCAGAAACCTCTTATCTCCACATTCTTAGTGCCAAGAAGAGATCTCCAAGTTTCACATTTGTAAGTTTTATCGTAAAGTAAAGCCCTGCTTCGATCATCATACAAGACTATCGCATAAAACTAGTGAAAATAGCAGATCTACATCTTGTGTGCTTGTTGATCGGCTATTTTCACTATTTTAGATCATTTTTGAAAAGATAAATACAAAACGAACGCTTTTGCACATACAGGGTTTCCACCCGACAGCGACGAAATATTAGTTTTAGTCTTAAAAATATTAAATAGATATACTTTAAATAGATATACTTTGTTTGCACCTTTTGTACCTCTTTTGTACCTTCTGCTTTTGTATCTATGTTCGGTTTTCCTTGTGTAATGAACTCTATTGTTTGTTTTTATGTGGGGACTGCGGATGGAAATTAGCATCATTGCTAAACCCGGTGTATTTACATTGACATGTATTGTTCATTAATAGCCTACAGTATGTGGTGTGGTGTCCTGTCTAAAGGTAAAAGTAAAGTAAAACGTTTTAACTTTTTTTTTTGTAAATTAACGCCCTACTTGATCATACAACAGCAAACGCATCAAAAGTAGCAGATCCATTCGCGCCGTATTCCGAGCTTGTCGTTCTGCTATTGGACAGATATTCCACCCTACAGAGACAGCATATGGATAGACAGACATCAATAAGAATGAATGGACAGAAGTGAGGACTTACATGAGACAGCATGTCCATCATGGCAGCAGGTTGCGTGATCAGAATTAAGGACAGAGGACATCAGGACATAGAGAGGTTAGTACAGAGAACGATGGGTTAATGGGCCACGTCATCAGAGGCCAACTGGGATAGGGCTTATATTAGAAAAGAAAAATAATATCAACTAATTCAGTGTTTCTCAAATGGGGGTATGTGTACCCCTAGGGGTACGCGGAGGTACTGCAGGGGGTACTCAAAAATGCCCCCAAAAAAGAAAAATAGAAGTAGGCCTATACATCACTGTTATGTTTAGTGGTGACACTTGGAGAAACTGTTGTGAGCCTGATAGTTGCTAATCCAAATTATGGTACCAGGCAACTGGGATGTGTTTGAATGATGTTTGACATTTGAATGTAAGTTACTGACATGAAAACTGGACTGAAATGTTATGGCCACAGTGTTGAAAATAAATCTGTTCAGGAGGCACCATTTGAAACTCTACTCCCTTTCTTATTTGTGATGGTTTTAGATGGTTTTAATTGCAATTTTATAAGGAAAAGGTTTTTGTCGGGTAAAGGGGGTACTTGGATTCAAAAATCTGGGAAAGGGGGTACTCAAGACAAAAAAAAATTGAGAAACACTGAACTAATTGATTTAAACCACACTTAACAACTATTTTAGTTCATCGTCGCAGTGCAACAATATTGAAAATAGCTGCATGACTAGTTCACAGCGTGATAGGCTATTTTCACTATTTTTAAGTATTTGATTTTTTTGGGCAAATGTTACATGTTGTTACAGACATACCCAATGTAGAGATGGATTATTAATCGATTATTTTACTAAAATGCTTGATTATCGATGATTATCGATGATTATCGATTTGTTCAATTAATTGATGCACCCCTAAAATCTGCCGTGCTGGCTTGTGGTGGACATTTTGGTCAGAATTATATTTTTTGCCACAGACATACAAAATGAGTAGACAAAGACACAAAGAGCTGGCCCTAAATGACCAGTACGGGTCTTTAACATTTGTACACTCTCAGTGTTATGGGAGTCCTTGAAAGTAAAATGTCAAAGAACCACTGTCCTAACAGACTCATAATGTGCCATAGTGTCATAGTAAATCACTGTAATACATACGGTATGCTGAAGAAAACCTAGAGACTGACATTCAGTAACTGCGTATTATGATCAAAATAAGAACATTATAATGCTGTGTAAAAACAAAATCTCAAAGTGAAGGGAATATCCACACTCTCTTGAATGATGTCTTAAGTTTTCTTTATTTAAAAATATGCACAGCAGTCTAACTAGAGAAACGGACACGTTTCGGCCTATGGGCCTTCTTCTGCGTTTCAAACAAGTTTGAAACGCTCTTGATAAGGCTCATGATACCGGTATCTACATGTTCATTTAGACACTTAAGCTCAGAGTTAACCATTTACCATTTATTAAAATATAACATTAACCATTTATGCAATGATATTGCATTGAGTTTGGCAGTGAGTCTCTGCTCTAATGATAAACAGATTTATTTGTGTAAACATATCCTTACACAGAATCTGCTATCACATATCCCACATAGAGCAGAGCATAAGTTACAGATTACAGGTACAGAACGAACTGCGCTAAAGCTAGATAATCTGCACCCAGAGAAACTAACAGACATCTTCACAAGAATCCTGCAGAGAGCGTGTCTTCTCCTGAAGGTATTAATCCAGATAAGAGTATTGTTCTAAAAACAAAATCTATCATTTGCCGCAGACAAGGACAAGTCTTGCCACGGACACATTTGTCCGTGTACGGACATATAGATGACCCCCCTTGACGGGTCTGTATGTGTACGTGTGTGCTTGGTGTGGACGGGGCAGTGGGCACCTTGTTGGGTTCGTCGCGCAGCGCTGCCAGGCGGCCCTTCTGTGCCCTCCTGATGACCTGTGTGCTGTAGTGGCCGTCCTGACCTTCTACCACCGAGTAGCGCAGGTCACTGGCACTGCCCAGGTGAGAGCTGAGGAGACAGTGGTGGGGAAAGTACGTATATGTACTGCAATGTAGAAATACTCTGTTACAAGTCCGGAATTCAAAATGTACTTAAAGTACCAAAGTACCGCATTGTGACGCGTTGTAGATCGGCTATTTTCAAATAGCCTAGGTACGTATAAAATAGGGCTAAAGTGGATTAATGTATGTTTTATAATATAAGAATTAGTATCTGCAAAGTAACTAGTAACTAAAGTTTTCAAATAATTGGAGTGGAGTAAAAGTACAATATTTGGATCCGAGATGTAGTAGAGTAGAAGTAAAAGTATTGGAAATACAGTACTTGAGTAAATGTACTTAGTTACTTTACACCACTGAGGATAACAGCTTCTAATTCTCTCTCTTTTCTTTCCATGTGTTTGTCTCTGTGTGTGACAGTGTTGATTTCGTCGACTAAAACTATGACGAAAAATGTTGGTCGACCAAGTTCTTTCACTGATGAAAACTAAACAAAAACTAAGCTATATGATGACTGAAGCTAAGACTAGATATATTGACAATTTCGTCAACAAATAAAAACTAAAATAAATGTTAGGGAGGGACTAGTGAAGAAGAGATCCAGTAGAAAAAATAGTCATTTCATGTTTGGTTGCGCTCGGGTTGCGCTCTGAAAATAGCAGATCTACAGATCTTACAGATCGGCTATTTTCAGCTTGGAACCAAGAGTAATATCTGCCATTACGATGCCACGATCGAGGCCTGCCTAAATACCTTTTTGTTGACAACATCAACTGTAGATTTAATTGACTAAAATCTCATGATATTTAGTCGACTAAAACTTGGCTAAAAGTAAAATACTTCAGATGACTCAAATATGAATAAAATTAAAGGATTTGTTTTTCTCCAAAAGACTGACTAAAACTAAATCAAAGTTTTCTGTACAAAATAACACTGGTGTGCTGATAAATTTGTACCGTGGATGCGTTCCATCGCCAAAGGCTCCACTGCGGCGTTTCAAATGGTCTATTTCATTTCTCAGTTTTTCTATTTCTCCGATCAGTCGTTCCTGGAAAGAGAGACAGAGACAGAGACTGAGGTGCATTGTGGGGATGTGAGTCAGGAGTGGTGGGAAAAGTACTCAAATGGTTTCACTTAAGTATTAAGTATCAATACTGCAATATAGAAATACTCTGTAAGGGTGCCCTCACACCAAAATACCTAGTGTGGAATCCGCCAATGCATTTCAATGAGAATGGAGCGTCCTCTACTGGTAAAAAACGCTCCATTCTCATTGAAATGCATTGGCGGATTCCACTCTAGGTATTTTGGTGTGAGGGCACCCTTACAAGTAAAAGTCCAAATGTACTTTAGTAAAAGTACAAAAGTATTGGTATCAAAATATATGGTATGGTAATAATAATCAAATCTACAAAGTAATTAGTAACTAAAGTTTTCAAATAAATGTAGTGGAGTAAAAGTACAATATTTGGATCCAAGATGTAGAAATAAAAGACAGACAGACACACACTGACCCGTGTATGGTGGAACTCTTCAAGCTGTTTCTGGCTGTTCTCCAGGTCCTGGATCAGGGAGTTCTACACCCCCCCAAAAAAAACAGAAAACTCAGATCAATTAGGCTTTAATTGACCCTCCCTGTTACTGTAATGGTGATAAAGGCGGTTTCCGTGCCATTCTCACCTTGTCCTCCAGGGCGGCCATGCGTTCCTTCAGGTGGAGCTGCAGCCTCTCGTTAGACTCTGTGAGCAGTCGATCCACGGTGTCCGATAAACGCTTGTTGTGTTCCTCGTTCATCTTCTCTCTCTGACGAGCCTGATGGAGAGAGAGAGAGAGAGAGAGAGAGAGAGAGAGAGAGAGAGAGAGAGAGAGAGAGAGAGAGAGAGAGAGCAGGGGGCAGAGACAGATACGTGTTCTTCCAGAGATTAGGAAAGATTTTTTTTTTCTCTTTTTTTTGTGCTATTTTCTGATATTTTTGAATATTTTATTTTGGATAATAAGACATCTTGAGACCAGTGTTGGCATGTCTGTTTATTATAAGTATTGTTTTACAGTCACTTGTAAATATTAGTAGTTGCAGGTTGTGTTTTTGGGGGGCCTGTTTCCAAATTTGGGATTTATTTGGGCTTGTCTCTCAAGTGTAGTTTCTTATTTGGGCTTGTCTCTAAAGTGTAGTTTCTTATTTGGGCTTGTCTCTCAAGTGTAGTTTCTTATTTGGGCTTGTCTCTAAAGTGTAGTTTCTTATTTGGGCTTGTCTCTAAAGTGTAGTTTCTTATTTGGGCTTGTCTCTCAAGTGTAGTTTCTTATTTGGGCTTGTCTCTCAAGTGTAGTTTCTTATTTGGGCTTGTCTCTCAAGTGTAGTTTCTTATTTGGGCTTGCTTCCTAATGTTGTTTAAACCAGTGGTTCTCAAACGTTTTCATGTCAAGGACCCCCAAATGAATATGTAATTATCCGCATATCCCCATCAGAAAACCTTTTGTGCCAGGGACCACGATAGTACCAGATTTGTGTTGTTAAAATGTTTCACAAATATTTAAATTTTTAAAAATGTTATCCCAAGATTTTTTTTAAGATAGCAGATCAACAAGCTTCCCAGTAAAAGCTTATGGATTGGCTATTTTTAAATAGCCAATGTATATTAGGGTTAAAGTGCTCATGTGGCCTATTATAGTTGCTTTTTTTGGACTTGTCTTCATAGAATTGGATGCTTATTTCTCTAGCAAAATCTGCCAACGCTGCTTGAGACATACCGTAGACCAGGGACAATGTTTGGATCAGGATCACAACAGCAGCCGGTGTTTGGTTTGGTTTCGCCTCGTGGCCTGACAGTGTGCTTTACAGCCGCCACCAATTCAATTAAGATGATTAAAGAGATGACTTAACGTGGGATTATGGGTTGTTTCTGTGAGAACTGGCGTTTTGGTTAAAACAACAGCCTACGCTACGTTTCCTTTGAGTTAACAAACGCAGACCGAGACACACACACACACGCACGCGCGAACGCACACACACACGCACACACACGCACACGCGCGCACACACACACACACACACACACACACACACACACACACACACACACACACACACACACACACACAAAGGAACATTTCTGTCTCATTAGAGGTTTCTCTCTCTCTGTCGGCTAAATATAGGATTGTGAAGTATTGCATGCAGAGACGAGAAATTAGCCATGCGTGAATTATTCAAGACTAAAGATAGCAGCCAATCAAAAGCTTGATCGCGGGGGGGGAGGGGGAGGGGGAAATCATCGCTGCAGCAGAATGTATGTGTGGATTGGCTTCTTATTAGTGCAGCAGTGTGTGTGTGTGTGTGTGTGTGTGTGTGTGTGTGTGTGTGTGTGTGTGTGTGTGTGTGCGTGTGCGTGTGCGTGTGCGTGTGCGTGTGTGTGTGTGTGTGTGTGCGTGTGTGTGTGTGTGCACATGAGGGAGCGCAGAGAATGGAAGGCGTCCGACGGATGTGAAACAGCAGCACACACACAATAGAGAGGTCAGGGAGAACCCGCAGGCCCACATACACACACTCAGAAACACGCACACGCACGCACACGCACACACACACACACACACACACACACACACACACACACACACACACACACACACACACACACACACACCCTTCCCAGTTCCTGGTTCTTCTCCTCCAGCTGCGACTCCAACTGTCTGAGTCTCTCCTCCACGTTGCCATGGCGCTCCTCCGCCTGCAGGGGGAGACATTTTTCAAATTTTCAGCATGTTGTGTTAGGTGTGTGTGTGTGTGTGTGTGTGTGTGTGTGTGTGTGTGTGTGTGTGTGTGTGTGTGTGTGTGTGTGTGTGTGTGTGTGTGTATAATCCATGATGAGCCTGGCACTTATCAAGTGATAATTACCTCTGTGGAGTGCATAAACATAAACACATGCACTCGCACACACACTCGCACACACACACACGCACGCACGCACGCACGCGCACGCGCACACACACACACACACACACACACACACACACACACACACACACACACACACACACACACACACACACACACACACACACACACTCTCTCTCTCTCTTTAAATAGCATCACAGTGTTGGCAGCTACTAGCATCATCAACCTTGGAATAAAAGCTCCAGCAAGACAAGTGGGAGAAAGTCTAGAAATACACAGCAGCAGCTGACTCTCTATCCTAAGCTTAGCTTCATTAGCAGATATAATACAACTTGTATTATGAGTATTAATTTAGAGCCCCGCTACGCCAAAGCCCCGGGCTTGAGATTAAAATAATGCAAAATATACCCTCTGGCCAAATCCAGCAGAGGGAGGGAGAGAGAGAGAGAGGAGAGAGAGTGAGATAGAACAGTGGTTCTCAACCTTTTAAGGCCGCGACCCCCCAAAATTTAACTGGGGAACCCCCCCACGAGCACTAAGAGTTGAGGTATTACATTTTGTACAATACGGTTCTATTGTGAAAACAGCAGATCTACATGCTCACAACGCCTCGCGTTGCAAGGCGTTGTGAGCACGTAGATCTGCTATTTTCACAATTACTGTCTCTAATATTTGACAATTTGGCTAATGTTTAATTTGTCATTTTAGTTAAAAAGTGCTTAAATTGTCACTTTACTTAAACTTTATATTGGTTTGTTTACTGCTGAGTGAGAAAACAATGTTTCACATTAATCTGGGGACCCGACAAAATTATTTGGGGACCCCCCTGGGAGAAAGACGAGAGACAGAGGCGGAAAGAGAGAGAGAGAGAGAGAGAGATGAATAGTGACGTGTCATCATGACATATAGGTTTTGGCATGCCTTTGGAGACAACAAGTCATTGAGGGTGCTCCAGTACCTTGGACAGCGCCACCACCCGCTGTGCCAGCTCAGCCTCCACCTCGGGCAGAGTCTCAGCCTTCCTCATGGTCTGTGCCAGCCTCTGCTCCGCCATCTCCAACAGCTCCTGGAGCTGGCGCACCTTCTCTTCACTCTGACACACGCACACACACACACACACACACACACACACACACACACACACACACACACACACACACACACACACACACACACACACACACACACACACACACACACACACACACACACACACACACACACACACACACAAACATTTTGTGAATGGCATATTTACAAAAAAAACATATATAATTTCTCTAACGTATGCCTAAAGCAAAAAAAAAATCAAACCTCGGTTCGGTTCGAAGTGGAGCGGTGAATCTGAGCAGCTATACCCTGCGTGTGTTGCTAAATGCCTAAACTGTAAACTGTAAACTGTGCCTGTGAGTGAGTGGTGAGTGTGCCTGGCCTGCACAAAACAGCGCCCCTCCTTTAACTAGTGTGTTGTGTGTGGCCACTCAAGGTATTGCCAGGCTACGGACACGGCCAGCCAGCCAGCCACCCAGCCACCCACCCAGGGACATACCCACGGACATACCTGTCTATTGGGAGCGCTTTCACCGCTCCAAAAAGAATCTGATCTACAGCGCGACACATCTTGATTTTGTAGATCGGCTATTTTTCAGTGCACAACACCAGAGAGCAACTAACCTATACATCAGATATAACTGTCTGGCTCTAATCCTAAACTCTAAATGCCTAACCCTAAACCTAACCCCAACCTGAACATTTTCCTATTTTTCTTTTTAAACAACTCACAACGTCTATTTCTCATAATTCTACTATACTCTCGTGTGGACATTTGGTCCTTGCAGGTATAGTAATACAAAACACACACGCGCGCGCGCACGCACGCACTCACACACGTACGCACACATGAGAAAAGGTGCAAATGGACCTGGACGACGTTTAGCCTACTGTCACTTCCCATGTGACACTGAACTCAGCATCACCACCTGAACTGTACATGAACTCTCTCTCTCTATCTATCTATCTATCTCTCTCTCTCTCTCTCTCTCTCTCTCTCTCTCTCTCTCTCTCTCTCTCTCTCTCTCTCTCTCTCTCTCTCTCTCCATCTACAGCATATGCTGCCTATTACAGTTGGTGTCTATACATTATGCATATGTACTGTATCTGTCCGAATAAATAGACAGACAGACAGAGACACCAAAAAAGAAATACATATAGGTGTTGTACTGTAGGGCGACTGACGGACAGTCAGAGACAAAAATACAGCAAAATAATGAGTATACTGTCTGAGATATACAGTACATACAGTACAGTATATACGGTATGTGCTGTATGTATGCATACTATTTATCTGTGTGTGTGTGTTGATAAGGTGAAATGGATTGAAGACTGCACAATATTAAAGGGATATTTCACTTTCAAAAAAGCTTTTGGTCATTTCATCGTCTAATCAGGCTTTTGTGAATGCCCTGGACAGATTTTAAGTTGCTTGAATCAGTATTTAGATATTTCATATTCATTTTTATCAGACACGCCCCCTTCCTATACAAACCCAATGTAACTTCAAACTCCATTCTACCCATGACACTTTCATCGAATATGCCCGTCCTTTTTTCCGGTGACTCCTGACACCCTCCATACGTGAGCTGCCCGTGTTTTCATTTATCTTTAATATATATTTTTTATGTATTACATTTTTCAAAATGTAATGTTTCACAAAAATGCTAAAAAAAATAATGAAAAAAGTTATATAAAAAAAAAACACGGCCAGCTCACGTATTAGGAGGGCATCAGGAGTCACCAGAAAATCTATCAATCAGAGTTGTTTGTGTTTGTGTGTTTGTGTGTGTGTGTGTGTGTGTGTGTGTGTGTGTGTGTGTGTGTGTGTGTGTGTGTGTGTGTGTGTGTGTGTGTGTGTGTTGTACCTGTCTATGCAGGGAGTCCTTGTTGGCCAGTTCGTTCTCCAGCTTGTCGTTGAGGTCGTGGATGTGGGTGGTCTCCCGCTGGGCGGCCAGGTACCTCTTCTCCAGCGTGGTGATCCTCTCCTCCATGTCCTCTCTCTGTGCCAGGCCCTGACCACAGGCAAATAGTAAGAGACAACACACACCTGGGCATGTTCTGATGAGCCAACACACACCTGGGCATGTTCTGATGAGCCAACACACACCTGGGCATGTTCTGATGAGCCAACACACACCTGGGCATGTTCTGACAGCCGATTCCCCCGTTGTCATCCTTTAGTATGGGTCTGTTATCCCTGTTGTCATCCCTTTGCTAAGGCTCAGTACAGGGCCGGTTCTTGGCATAAGCAACATAAGCGGTCGCTTAGGGCCACAACCACTAAGGGTGCCACATCACAGGGAGAATATATATATATATATATATATATAAATTAGGGCTGGGACTTTAACTGATTAATTGTGATTAATTAATTACAGAAAATTAACGTGATTAAAAAAAATTAACGCATTTTAATCGTTTTTGCACCACAGAACCTTCAGTTTCGGGCATACCGATCATAGCGATGCACCAACCAAGAAGAGACAACAAACTGTCATGTAAAATGTCATGTATCCCCTATCCAAAAAATAGCGTTATATTTTAATATGCAATAAAACAAAGATCTCACACAAGACACAACAGAATAATTTGATAATATGCCACATGCAGTTGAATGCAAGTTGCAAATTGCATTATGAAATCCACCTGCAGCCCACAGGCTCCTTCATAGTCTTCTTCTGTGTGCCGATGCTGTGCTGCAGTGGTTATGACTTTGTGTGTGTTGTGACCTGCCAGTCACGGCTACTCCAGTCACTGTCTGTCAGTAATAAATCAATGTGCTGAGACTCCGTATCCACCCGTAACAGCAAAAAACGAAACAAAAAATAAACATCCAAAATTCAGAGTCCTAGAACCGGCACTGGCTCAGTAGTCTGTCTACTTTCTACCAGGAGGCTGGTAGATTGAACCCGGGCCTTTGGATTCCCTGCTAACCAACGCTGCTGAATGAGCTAACCAGGAAGCTGGCCGACCTTTTTTGGCTTTGTTTTGGACCATGCGAACTAGGGGGGAATAATATTTACTATTCTGGCCATAACGGCACATAACTCGGTAACGACATGAGTCAGCTCATGCGACGTTGGTACCGCTCGACACGGCGCCTCTGTCGCTCAACACGCCGCCTCTGTCGCGGTTTCATCAATAAGACAAACATTTCGGTGGCGGTACCTCCGTCTCAGTAGTGTCCTCTGTAAGATCGCATGGCTAGTAATTCCAACCTGGTGGGTATGACTTTTTTTATTCCCCTGAACGTGTGATGACGCATGTGCATTGCAGTGATAAGACCATGGGTGATAACGGGTCTACCAGCCTCCTGGTAGCCAGTAGACAGAGTACTGCGCCTTAGCTAAGGGATGACAACAGTGATAACAGACCCATACTAAGGGATGATAATGTAAGTATTGGGTGGTTCTGATCAGCCAACACACACCTGGGCATGTTCTGATGAGGACTAAACCAAAATGCAATAATTGTGTTGGAATAAAAAGTAAAATACATAATTTGCCATCAGACCCCTCCCTCCCCTCCCTTTCTAGCCTCTCCTCTCCCTGCTCTGGTGCAGAGCAGAAGCCGTTTGACAAGTAAGGGTGCCTGTGAGGTCAAAACAGCGGTTTGGTTGGTCTCAGGACGTTGTGTAAACACAATCCAATAAAAAAATACTAACTTTGAAGCTAAAGAAATAACCGCACTAGCCTAAGGACAATCCACTGTGTTAGTTATGAGAGAGCCTGTGAAATCTAGCAACAGGGGCAGCCGAAATCTAGCAACAGGGGCACCTATGAAAAAAATCGACTAAAGCAGGTATGAAGGGGTATGATAAAAGGCAGATTTAACCCTATATGTGTTTTGGTCTGGATGACTCCTTTAAAGTCAATTGTACTCAAGTCCAGTACTTGAGTAAATGCACTTACTTCCGACAATTTTCCAAAGTTGTTTGGAAAGTTTTTAGTTTCGAGGAAGCCACTGCATTCCGTTCATTTCCGAACAATATGAAAATCTACTTTCAGAGACTTGAAACTTGCTAGAGATAAGGTAATCCAACACACTATATATCAAGTTACGTTATGACTGCGTTTTAATGCATTTCAAAGCCTGGGTCGATATGAAAAGTCTGGCCAAAAAGCCCCTGGAGAAAAAGATTGATTTTCAAACGGAATTCAGACTTCCGTGACTTGTACTAGCTGCGCAGTGAAGTTTAGTCAACAAACATTGACTCATTTATTCAGTCAAGTTCAGAAATGTTTTAATGACTAAATAAATGGGCAGAGAGAAATGGTCTTGTTTATGTGCATAATAGACACGTACTGACAGTGGTACTGTATGGTCCTTTAATGTGTATAGATTAATCTAACAATTCCTCCTGTATTCCAAAAAAACAATCTCTGCAAATACTAAGCAAAATTATGTGGATATTTTATCACATTTGTCTGCTATGAGAGAAATCTCAAAGAGAGGAGCAAGACATCAGGGACCTCCATATATGGGCATAAAAGGGACAGGGACGGAATTAATTTGCAAGTGTGACTTGCGTTATGGCAATCGAATTCAAAAATCAAATCTACAAGCTCAAAAGGCAGATCTGCTTAATTTACGGAAAAACACAAAGATATGGAGACAGCAACGTTACATATAGGACCTGATAATCTTGGCTACAGTATAGACCTTCACAGGCTATATTTTAAACCTTCCCTGCGGTAAGCAGCATGAGAGCGCTGTAAGCCTATCGGTCAACGTCAATTCAAGCCGCGGGTGTCCACTGTCCACACAGCTCTCTGTCCACAATGTCTGACAAAAAAACATGCTTCATGGGGTGTCACGTTTTGGGTGAACTACTCCTACTCCGGTTTTCTGAAGAACGTATGTTTCTATGTCAGTGGTGCTGCAGACTTTTTAATGTCAAGAACCCCTAGAATTATATGTATTTGACCGCGGACCCCCATCTCAAAATATTTTGTTCCAGGGACCCTAAGAAAGGAAGATTTGAGTTATAAATGTTCGCTTAAAAAAAGATGTATTCAAAGATTTGCCAAAAATGTCAAGATTTTGACAGATCTACAAGCTCGCAGCGTGCGCTGTGCCTGTAAGCTTGTATAAATTATCTGCTATTTTAAATAGTTAAAGCATAAATAATGGTTAAGTGGTTAAAGTCTAGAGTGACATGGATGCGTTCCAGGTCTTTACAGCAGGGTTCCCCAATAGGCCATTTGCCTTTTTATTATATTTTGGGGGGCTAGTGAAAGTTACAGGTATGCATGGTGTGTGCGATATGAATCGTAAGCTTACCATATAATAATCCTTAATCATTTTCAATCATATTCAAGGGCTTTTGGAGAGAAATAAGACAGACTCCAGTCACTTTTAGAGCAGAGTGTCCAGCTGATGCCAATAAGTAGTTGACGGCCCCTTGTTAATGGATCAAAGGAAGGCCTCTGGCAGTAATTGGTTCTTAACTTATTTTGTTTCAACTTTTAGGAGTGCACTTCTCATAATAATTACAATAAAGTTGTATAAGAGCAGCAACAACACTAGTATATCTGAACTGCCGCCGTCGCCCCCCGCAATGTTGTGACCCTCGTCTTGGTACCCTAGACATAATTCGGCCCTTGGGGAAAACTAATTAGGGAACCATGCTTTACAGGTTTGATTTATGAAAACACACAGAAAGTAAAATAAAAACAGAGATAAATAAGAGGTTCAGCGTACGCTCACCTCTCTCTGCTCCCGCTGCTGTTTGATGGACAGCTCCTCGCTGCGGCTCAGCTCCCGCCGTGTGTTGGCCAGCTCCGCCTCCAGCTCCGCCACGCGGGCGCACATGGCGGTGGAGCGCTCGCGGCTCTGCGCCAGCTCCTGGTTGGTCCGGTCCAGCAGCTCCTGGAGCTCCCCCGCCCGCCCGCCGTCGTCGTGAGCGTCGATGGAGCCGTTTGGCAGCCTCTGTATGCAGGAACGGACGGACGTGAACATGTGAACTTTGGATATCGCGTCTTTGTCGTTTGTCTGGCAGGCCAAGAAGGACTGAGAGAGATGAAGCTAGGGACCCCCCACTGTACACATTGTATAACATTGTGTTGCAGATTAAACGTTTTTTTGTTGATTTTGTTGAGAGCGCTTCGTAGACTTATTTGACAGCCCTGAAAATGTGTAGCGTTGTGTTGGATTCATGTTAACGCTCTTTTTTCCTCCTACACCACGTTATTTAAAAATTCCTATCACACAAAAGACATATCTACACAAACACAGTCACACACACACACACACACACACACACACACACACACACACACACACACACACACACACACACACACACACACACACAGTCACAGAAACACACACGTCGGCTGAACTGGACTTCGCAACGTTCGGCACGGCGACTCGCTCACCTGACGTCTCGGTTGGCGATGCCTCTTAGATGGCGCACCATCTAAAAATAGTATACTGTAAACTAGAAATACTGTTCCTACAAAACAGTGTGGGCTCGCATGTAACACCATGTATGGGCACAAAGATCTACCCTTTGGCTCGTTGGCACCTCAATTGCAAGTATGGTTGCCAACGTGACTATATTCTGCAGCGTGCTAACTGTCATGTGAAGCTCAACCAATACTCCAGCTACCACCTCTCCCAGATGTTTTTCCACAACTCAATTGCACCTCATTGGCTGAGGGCCCTGCCTTTGTACTGTCTGCGACGGAACTTGGTATATAAATAATGAAGATAACATAGTGTTCTCGCCTTTCAGGCGAGCCCACAATAACCATGACTTTTTAATACATCTAAAGTGGCAAATTAAACATTGTCCAAATTGTCAAATATAGAGGCAGAAATTGTGCAAATAGCAGATCTACATGCTCACAACGCCTCACATCGCGAGGCGTTGTGAGCATGTAGATCTGCTATTTTCACAATAGAAAGTTTTTTTTTTTTTCAACTTCGACTTTCTCTGGTGGGAGTTGACTTGTGTAATGAAGTCGTCTGAGTCGACTTGTTGACTTTTTCATTAATGCCCTAGCACGCACGCACGCATGCACGCACGCACGCACGCACGCACGCACGCACGCACGCACGCACGCACGCACGCACGCACGCACGCACGCACGCACACCCTGTTCAGCTGAAATATACAGGTAACCACAATCATTTCTCCCCTCAGTCTATCAAGGGAGCAACATTTTGGAGTTGCTGGCTGTGAGCGCTACTACTGCTACTCTACTCTAACGACCAAATAAATGAAGCATGCTGCTGTTTGTTCAGGACGCAGGACACAGGAGGTCAGTCTGCTGAATCACACCAATCACAACAAAGCGGTCCATTTAACAACTCGTAACTAGCGTCCCTACTCTGGGGTGAACATTTGTCCTAAACTGGCCAATCTACAAGACCCATAGATAGTGGGCTATTTTAGGTTGTAGATTGATATAGAATGAAAAAATCACACCCGTGTGAAGTGGAGCTGTGTGTGTGTGTGTGTGTGTGTGTGTGTGTGTGTGTGTGTGTGTGTGTGTGTGTGTGTGTGTAGATCATGTGTACCGATTTTTGTGACATTTGAAGAAAATATGTAGGAAAAGGAGCAAAAAGTGTGTTTTGGAGAAAATTCAAGATGGCGGAAAATCTATCCTGGCGCAAATGGGCGTGGCCTATATGGGGAGATGCGTCTTGACCCAAGGAATCCAGGGAAAAAAGAATTTTAATTTTCCGATCCACGGTTCAAGAGTTACGGGGCAAAACGTAAAGTGGGCCGTTATAGCGCCACCATGAGGCCGAGTGATGTAATTATTTTTCGATTCATTCTTAAAATCATTATGAATCTCCTCTCCGAGGTTTGAAACTGTAGCTCCTATGGTTTACGAGAGAAAAATACTTGAAAGTGTTTTCTTGCATTGTCCCATTATAAGTCAATGGGGACAATTAAGCGTCGTTTTTTGCCGATTACGTCGGCATGGTAAGGCGGATCGGAACTAAAGGTAATAGAACACCATTCCCGGCCGAGCCGCACATTTTGATGTATATATTGCGCGAGTGGCGTAAATGGTGCGGCACTAGTTACGCGCCGAAGTCAGGCTACATACACACAGACAGACAGACAGACAGACACACACACACACAGACCCACACAGCCACGTATAGGGAGCCTGTGTTTCACACAGCTCCAAAAGGAGCAGACCAAAGAGCCCTCGGGAACTCCTTCAACAAAGTATATTTCGCTGCTGACGGGCAGAAACCTCTTTTTGTCTTTTTTTTTTTTTAATTAACGCCCTACTTGATCATACTACAGCGTCACACAAAATCATTAAAAGTAGTAGATATGCAAGCTCGAAACTCAGCTCGAAACTCAGCTTGAAATGCAACAAGAAGCAACGCGTTTTTGAGCTTGTAGACCTGCTACTTTTGCTGTTTTTGAAAGCCTCCCTCCACCACCCTATAGACTCCACCTTCAGAGTTCAAAGTATTGCATCAGCTCGAATGTTGATTTGAAACTCAATGTCTTGTGGTTCTACATTGCGGTTTAAGTGCTTAAATACATATTTACACGCATCCAACATAAACTGATGATGGTGCTGTCAAACAAGTCTATATGAAGCCATCTGTGAAAAGTCTGCGACAAAATGTTATACAATATTTTGTGTGTGTGTGTGTGTGTGTGTGTGTGTGTGTGTGTGTGTGTGGGCAACATCTCTCTCTCCGCTAAGGGGTCCTTGAGCTGAAACACGTTGAAGACCCCAATAAGATTTAAGTGGTTGTAAGAGTGGAGCCATAACCGTCTAATTCCATTTTGCCCCCCCCAAAAAACGGTTAAATCTATGTACTGTATAACTGCTGCATCCAGCATCCAATGAGAGGAAGAGAATGAGAACGCTCTGTCCTTCACTGTTCTTTACCTGAAGCTCACTGAGAGCCAGTCATCTCGGAAAGTACAGCTTTAGACAGGGACTGAAAATACCTTTTTTTTTTTTTTCTCACTAAAATGTGATAAAGCCACTAAAGCATTTCATAAATTTCAGGCTACATTTCACTTAAACGCCAGAGCTTAACTCTGCATGTAAATAAGACTTGTTTTAATTAATGTGAGAGATCGTCAGGTCATTTGCAGGTTAGAAATGTATTTAGAACTTGAATATCTCAAAAGTAGTTTCAGCATGGCATCATTCTATAAGCCATATCTTCAAAACTGTTGGGTCAATCTCCACAACCAATATATCATTTTGTAGCTATGATCCCCAGCTTTCAAATGAAATGAAAAAATGAAAATGAATAAAAATCCAATGACTGGCTCCCAGCCAAATTGGGACACATATTCTTTTTTTTCCACTACTTTGGTGCATGAGGAAGTAGTGGAGCTATTTCTATGAACCCATAGAAATTATAAATATGGAAATATGAGGTTTCTGTCCAACAACGACGACATACCGGTACATTAGTTACCTACCGCTCTGCTATGTCACTACCTTTACTGAGTGTTGTCTTTTCTGTAATAATTAGACCTAAGTCAGTTTTCAGCTTTACCCAGCTGATGGCAGCCCCACACGGAGGGGGAGCAGTTAGGGGTTCAGTGTCCTGCTCAGGGACACGTCGCTGTCCTGGCCCGGAATCGTACCTGGGACAGCCAGGGCCTCTGGCTCCCCAGGCGGGCTCACTAACCACTCAGCTATGACCGGCCTATACAACTTCTTTCCTTCCATTGTACTGAATTCAGTAAAAATGAATTGCCTTGTTGATGACATTTTCTCCACAAATCAACTTGCCTTGCCTTGCTATAGGTGGTTGAGATTATGATTATGATGACTCTATACAGGCTATAGGTTTATCTATTGATATATCTGTATAATGATTTACATTTTATTAAATGTCTCCCCGACAGAGATACTCTACCGGAGCTGGACTTGTTTCTGCTGACGTTTCCCCATATTCACAGGGGGCCCAGCTGTTTAATCATGTTTGTTATTATTCCCTGTGGGTGACCAGGGGTCCACCACAAGCTTACGTAACTCCTTTCAAGGTTGGATTCCTAGGCAGGGAGGCTGGGAGGCTGGGAGGGAGGGAGGACGCGTTTTTTTTTTCAGGCAGCCAACGACAGCATATAATGCATTATCATTATCGGCAGAGGTAAGGGAGATTAAAAAATCTACCTTTTAGCTCCGGTTGACCTGCTGTGTGCGTGTGTGTGCGCGCGCGCGCGTGTGTGTGTGTGTGTGTGTGTGTGTGTGTGTGTGTGTGTGTGTGTGTGTGTGTGAGAGAGAGAGAGAGAGAGAGAGAGAGAGAGAGAGAGAGAGAAATGCAGGTGAATGTACCCTTACGCGTCCATTGTATTACATTTGTTACACTCGCAGAGTTACGACCAATTATTTATACTTAGTTGCGTGCCGACAATGCGCTATGAGCTTGTAAATCGTCAATTTTCGATGCGTGACACTGATGCGAAAACAGCGTATAAATCAGGCTTTAGAGACCGCTCAGGACTTCATAGTGTGTGAATAGTGAGAGAGAGAGAGAGCGGGGACATTATAATAAAGATAGTCGAACCGAGACTGCCAGACGGGCCAGGCGGCTAGGCGGCTAAACAAGTCAGACAGACAGACAAGACAAAACAGACACAGAGACAGACAGACAGACAGACAGACAGACAGACAGACAGACAGGCAGACCTTCCAGTTGGGTTTGGATCCGTCTGCTCGGTCCCCAGATTCACCTTCTTTCCTCTGTCTGGCCATGTTCAACTGCAGCGTGTAGATTAAGACATGTTAACCACCGCTAATGAACACTCAAACACACACATTCTGCTCTCTCCTTTCCCTCGGGTCCATTAGAGAAAATCACCCTCTCTCTCTCTCTCTCTCACTCACACACACACACACTCACGTGCACACACACACACACACACACACGTCGCCTCTCACATTTGTGCCATGTCTGTGTGATTGATATGAAAAGCCATGGACATCGTCAGCCACAAGCGGTGATATAATAATATCGTCGCTTTCGGGGGTGGGAAACCTCATAGTACGTTCAAAGATGTTAACTTTCAGGAAATCGGGGGGGAAAAAATAATTTGTGTTTCCAAATGGATTGAATGTAGTTATTATTTAGTCACAACAAGCTCTTGTTATTACTTTTCAATGGTTCAATATTTCTAAAAAAAAAAAAAAAACTTGACAGACAGCCTTAACCACCAAAAACAGCGAAAATAGCAGATCTACAAGCTTGTCGTCTCTGTCGGGTGGAAACCTCATTATGTCCAAAACGGATACTTTTCTGGAGTCAAGTTCAAAAACGGCAAAAGTAGCAGATCTACAAGGTCAAAGCGCGTCGCTTCGCGCCACTTTTTGAGCTTGCAGGTGCACTGCTTTGGATGCTTTTGTGCGACGCTGTTGTATGATCAATTAGGACGTTAATTAAGAAAAAGATAGATAGATAGCTTTATTATCCTGCAGGGGAGAATCAGTCGCCCAGAGGCGGCACAGCAGTTTACGGTTGTTTAAGCTTGTAGATCGTCCATTTTCACTACTTTTTGTGAATATTTTTTGAAATATGGAGATTACGAGGTTTCTGCCCGACAGCCAGGATGTGATTATTAATGAGTACAGTACAGTACAACAGTACAGTACAGTACAGTACAGTACAGTACAGTACAGTACAGTACAGTACAGTACAGTACAGTACAACAGTACAGTACAGTACAGTACAGTACAGTACAGTACAGTAGGTGTCGTCCCCTAATGATCAGTGCCACAGCGTTGACTCTGAGCCCTTACAGTAACATACAGTAACATCAGCATCCAAACTGCTTTGAATATTATAAACCCAGCGGCGTTTCTCTCTCTTAGCAGAGCCTGCGTGAAATATTTAATGTGATTTTTTATCTTAATGAGGGTATCATTATTATTGGCTCCTTGTTAAGTAGAAACATATACAGAGGTGGAAGTAGGTGCGCACGCCTGTGTGTGTGTGTGTGTGTGTGTGTGTGTGTGTGTGTGTGTGTGTGTGTGTGTGTGTGTGTGTGTGTGTGTGTGTGTGTGTGTGTGTGTGTGTGTGCGCTTAGACCTGGGTTTGTGTATGTCTGAACACGTGTGACATTTCGGGCACATATCCGACTTGTTCAGCAGATCGATATGATAAAGCCTTGAAAGACTGTTAGACACGCATATACACACACATACACACACACACACACACACACACACACACACACACACACACACACACACACACACACACACACACACACACACACACACACACACACACATTAAGTGGCTCACCTCTTGTGTGGTGGATGCTAGCTGACTTTCCAGCGTGGCCACTCTCTCCAGAGCCACCCGAAGTCTCTCCCGCACCTGACAGGAAGTAAGTAAGTAAATACATTTTTATTTCAAAAGTACCTTGCAAAACACTGTTATAAGGCGCTGTACAATGGACCACGATATAATACACATAAGAGCTAGAACACGTCAAGAAATGAAGCAAAATGTTGACCTGCACAAGCCAGGTAAAAACGTTCTAAGACCAAAAGCTTAGGAAGTTTTTCACAAACTCTTACAGTAAAACCTTCAACTGACTCATTATTCTTTGCAGCCAAATGTAGGGCGTTCCTCAGTGTAGTATAGGAGCAACCACTGCAAATGCCCGGTCGCCCTTAGTTTTGCGTTTGGTCGTGTATGTATCCAGAATGCCTTTGTGTCACATTTATGCAAGTACTGTAATTAAGTGAATTTTTTAGGTATTCTTTTACTTCACTGGAGAGGAGTATTTCTAACTGTCAGTACTTTTACTTCTACTCACTAACAGCTCAAAGGCAAATATTGTGATGTGTGTGTGCGTGCGTGTGTGTGCGCTACCTTCTCGTCCAGGGCCTTGTGGTGCTCAAACAGGGACTTGAGGGCTTTGAGGACCTCCACCTCGCTGGAGACCCCCGACGGGGGCGGGGCTTGCCTCTTCACCACCGTCATCCTCAGACTGCGCTCGTGGCGAGACACCAGACACTCCAGATGCTCCAGCAGCAGCTGCAGTGTGACACACGCACACGCACGCACGCGCACACACACACGCGCACGCACACACGCGCACGCACGCGCACACACACACACACACACACACACACACACATTGATTTTTAGAAATGATTATTATCCTCCATCACCATCACTACCACATTGCTGTCGGGCAGAAACCTCTTATCTCCATATTTTAGCTTTTTTTGTTTTTCGTAAATTAACGTTCTACTCGATCATGAAACGCTTCAAAAGTAGCAGATCAACAAGCTCAAAACGTGGCGCGAAGCGACGTGTTTGAGCTTGTAGATCTGCTACTTTTGATGCTTTTGAATTTGTGTCCTGAATAGTTTCTTGACATACCTGTATGAGGTTTCCAACCGACCTATCCTTCTATCCTTCACAAATGTCTTCACACCTTCACACACTCACACGTACTGTACGTACCGGTACTCACACATACCGTATGCACACATATGCGCACAAACACCCTCACACATTCGTTCCCATGGCAACCTCCATGACGACTGCTGAGGCTAATTCTATTTGCCGGGAGTTTCGTTACAAATCGTGTAACTATCGTGACGGGTTTCAGAGAGCCCATTGCATTGGGTGCTGAACAATAAAGGGAATATTAAGTCATGTTGATAAATTAGGGACATCACCCCAAACTATGTGGGAACGAGTTAAACTAACACAGTGCAAACACGAACAAATAAAACAATAGTGGGACAGAGACAGAGGTGTCTCATTATGCGTCTCATGCATCCCGGCTCATTTGCATGTTAGGACACAGCATATCAATGAGTCTATAGACAGAGATGTCCCCACTGATGGACTGGTTCATGTAAAGGTTCATGTATGGTACTCACACCCTAGTGTTGTTGTTAATACATGTTCATGTGTGGTGGTATTCCTATCATACCCTAGCCTGATTTCAGACTCTGCGCTGCAGCTTGAGTCTGAAGTTGTCCCTATTCTATTTGATTGGAGGGGATTTAAAATTTGAAATTCCCAATCACAAGAGATCTGGTGGGAGGGGTTGTGTTTGACTTGTGTACACAAAACATTCCCCCTCCCCCTGTATGACAGGCATCAAGTTGTTGTCTTTGATGTTTCATTGATTAGAGAGAAGCACTAACGAGCTATTTACACTTGTATGGCTCAATCAATGACTGCAGTTCAGAACCCCTTTGAAGTTCAAAGGGAGCCCTCCCTCCACTGTTTCTGTTGATTTTCAAAAGTTAGACCCACCCCTCCTCCATCTTGCATTGATTTCATTGGTCGCCAATGGTCGGTTTGCCAAGACACCAATAGAAAGAGACGCGTCATATGACAAAACCAGACCAAGAGAAGCAGTCCACTCAGAGAGTGGGCGGGTCTATTGGCTGGAGCCAGGCAAATCATACCCTGGGGTTGTTATTATTACATGTTGTTAATGTTCAAGTATGGTATTCCTTATGGTTATGGAACTCCTATCATACCCTGGTGTTGTTAATATATTAATACGTGTTCATGTATGGTATTCCTTATGGAACCCCTATCATACTCTGGTGTTGTTATTCATAAAGGTCCATGTGTGGTACTCCTTGTGGTAGTCCTATCATACCCTGGTGTTGTTCCTCTCTGCCTTCAGCTCAGAGATCTCCTCCTCTTTCTCCAGGAGCTGCTCTCGACACACGTTCAGCTCCTTGGTCAGCGTGGCAAACTCCTGCAGCACACAAAAACACATACACAATAGATTATTATTAGTGTTATGATGAGGAGAGTCTGGAAATCAGACATGGGGAGAAGACGAGAAGAAGAAGGGGCAGCTGTTCAAAGCTAAAGCGGAGTCAGTGCTGCCTGCCACAACGCCACCACCACCTGAAAACCAGGAAGGGTTGCAGTTTGACCCCAGCGACAAACATCATCGGTGTAAACCTTTCAGAAAAATGTGTGTTTCATAAACACAGAAAGCTGCTAATTGTCATAGCTGCAAATAAAACATCAACCCTACCAAATTCAGTAACATGGTCAATGTCATGACAGTATCATGGTCAGTATCATGGTAAGTATCATGTCAGTGTTATGGTCAGTATCATGGTCAGTATCATGGTAAGTATCATGTCAGTGTCATGTCAGTGTTATGGTCAGTATCATGGTAAGTATCATGTCAGTGTTATGGTCAGTATCATGGTCAGTATCATGTCAGTGTTATGGTCAGTATCATGGTCAGTATCATGGTCAGTATCATGTCAGTGTTATGGTCAGTATCATGGTCAGTATCATGTCAGTGTCATGTTACAAGTCAACATTATTAAAAGACAGAAATAAGTGCAGGCAAGAAATGAGACCCTTATAGGGCTTACAGTACAAGGTTCTCACCTAAAATAATAAACAAGTACTCTATAAGTTAAACATAGACACGACAAACAAGTACCTTGAGTGCAGTTGAATAGGTGTGTGTGTGTGTGTGTGTGTGTGTGTGTGTGTGTGTGTGCGTGTGCGTGTGCGTGTGTGTGTGTGCGTGTACGTGTGTGTGTGTGTGTGTGTGTGTGTGTGTGTGTGTGTGTGTGTGTGTGTGTGTGTGTGTGTGTGTGTGTGTGTGTGTGTGAGAGAGAGAGTGTGTGCACATGTATGCACACACGCGTGTGTGTGTATGCAGAAGTAAGGCTACTTTATATAGTAGAAGGCTGGCCCTCAATCTATGTTTAAAGTTACAGGTTAGAGATGAGGATTTGGCAATAAGTACAGTATATGTATTCCAGAGTATAGAACCTCTGTCGTTAATGGAGAACTGGCTATGAGTGGAACGTCTGAAGGGAAGATGGAGATTGTCACATTGTCTAGTATTATAATCATGAACTTTGTTGGTCTTAAAATAGCCTATTCTTTGAAATAAGCATATTTTAATGGTAAGTGCATTTATAGATGAAAGCACATGATTGAACTGTGTTAATGTTAGATGATAGACAATACAATTAAACAGAGGGGCAGATTGAGATAATGGTTAGAAGTAGTGGCTATTGTTACAAAATTATTTTGAGTAATGAGTAATACAGTATGTGTATTAATGTATGTACTTGCCCAGACAATATTGCAGTAAATGAGATATGGATACATTAAAACTCCAAGTTTGAATTAAACAAATTAATTAACTGCTTTCTACACCCCACACATTACACATTTTCTATCAATATTTAATAATAATAATTTTAATAATAATAATAATAATTTTCTACCAATGAAGCCTTGAATTCATGGAGATTTTTTTGTTGTTGTATTCCTTAGCCAATCATTTGTTGACCGGGTCATCATTCAATAGTAGACTCTTTGACCCTTTAAGTCTCCTACCAGCTTAGGAATGCGACAAAAAAAAAAAAAAATACTTAATGGATTCAAGGCTTCATGTGGTGTGTAGCCCACTTGATAGAGAATAAGTTATTTTGGGGGTGAACTACTCCTTTAAATTAGACCTATGTAGACCCATAATTTATCAACACATAAAAATAAAAAAAACCTGTCTGTCCTTCTCACCATGAAATGTAATGTCCTTGGTTTTAATAAATGTACCCCGCATACATTTCTGTGTGTTGTCACTGCTGTTATACCCTACCGGCTCACCTGCAAGTGAGGAGCCCCCACAGGGAGGTCGCAGCACCTCCGTTACACCTCCTTCCGACCTGACACGTGCCACCCCCCAGGAGGAGTGCACGTGCAGGGACAAATATCACCCCTGAACATGGTTCGTATATTAGATGCTCAACAAAGATGGATGCACCTCAGTGGATTCAATCCTCGATTCATGGTGGTACAGGCAGGGGCGTCACAAGGGGGGGAGTGGGACTGAGTTACTAAGGCCCAAGGTGCAGGGGCCTTCATTATTTTATACTTTAGCTATTGAAAAATAGCAGATAAAAAAGCTCACAGCGAGGCACCGAGTGAGAGTAAATCTGCTATTTTTGAAAAGCCATGAAAATGTGTGCAAATCTTTGAATATATTTATTTTTGAAGCGAACATTTGTAACTCAAATGTTGCTTCTGGTTCTGGGGGGTCCCTGGAACTAAATATTTTGAGATGGGGGTCCGTTGCCAAATACATATCATTTTGGGGGTCCTTCACATGAACAAGTTTGAGCACCACTGACATAGAAACATGGAAGCATTTGAAATATTCAAAGACTTCAAATTTCCAAGATTTTTCAAAAATAGCAGCTCGCGCTGTGAGCTTGTATATCTGCTATTTTTCAATAGTTAAAGCACAAAATAATTGTGCGGGGGCACGCAGTGAATCCTTGTACCCAGGGCCCCGAATTTGGAGAGACACCCCTGGGTGCATGTATACCACTGCATCATTTCAAGAACATAATGTGTGAATAAACATGAACCTTAGTTGATGAAATCATTTTTGGATGATGCAATACAATACACTGATTGATATTGTCCATTATTGATTCCAAAGGGCACGTGTTTTAATACAATAAGATGCGTTTTGTATGTCTTAAAAAACATACTGTAAAACATTGGCTTAAAATGTAATGTAATGTTTAATGATTTAGTGTTTATGAACTTGAGGAAGTCAATAAAAGTGCAAAAAGCAAACAAACTGATAAACACAGGCAGTATTTGTTTAAGCTGAGTTGCAGTGAGTTATTATGCAGTGATTTCCAAAACATGTATTTTATTAAAAAAGTACTTCCACTTCAGCCATGTGGCCCTCTATGGCATTTTAAACACCCAGAAAATTATTGTCCATGAAGGAAATACAGTTTACAATCTGGATCTCTGGATCTGTATCAGATCACAACACGTCGTGAGCTTGTATATCTGATATTTTCACTACTTAAAGAAATTAAATATTTCAGAGATTTTATTAAAAAAAAAAATTACACTTTTTCATAGATTTTTGTAGTTTTAGAAAATCTTTTTAAATAATAAGAAAATTAAAAGGGATTTTTACTCCCGACCCATTGTATGAGAAACAGTGCTGTAAAAGCATAACCATGTCCAGAACAATTCAGACGACAGTCTCATTAGTGTCCCTCACGTGCGTTTCTCTTTATTGACCAAGTCGATGACGGTGTTGTCGCTGCAGATGTCTACTAGATCTTGAGGCAGCGACGGCTGGTACAACGCCCCACCTGCCCCTGACCCTCCGTGGCGGTTGTTCACGCTGGCCGACCACACAGGACTGGACGTGAGCTGCTGCGAGGTGATCAAGAGGTGCTGCTGAGCTCTGACCTTCTTGTCGGCCGCCCCCTTCCGGGCGCACAGCAGGTAGATGATCTCCACCACGTTGAGGAGCGCCGAGACGCCGGCCACCGCCAGCATGAAGACGATGAAGATGCTCTTCTCGGTGTTGCGCGACACGTAGCATTCGACGCCACTCAGCTTGGGGCAAGGCTCCCGCTGGCAGTGGAAAATGTTCGGCACGAAGATGGAGTAGAGGCCGCCAAAGATGTAGAACTGGCCCACGGCGAACGCCACTTCCAGGAGGATCTTGAAGACCAGCTGGGTCAGGTAGCTCCGGAGGAGGACGCCTTTGATGGTCACCTTCCCCCGGTCGTCCGTGTATTTGGGCTGCTTTAGGAACGGCGTCGCAGCAGAGCCTCCGTTGGTTTGGCTGCTCTGGAGCTGCAGCCGCTGCCTCAGCCTCTTCTCCGTGTGGACCACGTGCAAGGCGTGGCCCAGGTAGACGAGGGTCGGCGTGGACACGAAGACGATCTGCAGGACCCAGTAGCGCGCGTAAGACACCGGGAACATCCAGTCGTAGCAGGCGTGGCTGCAGCCGGGCTCCTCCGTGTGGCAGTAGAACTCGGAGCGCTCGTCGCCCCAGGCGTTCTCGGCCGCCGCGCCCAGGACCAGGATGCGGAAGAGGAATAGGACGGTCATCCACACCTTGCCCACCACGGTGGAGTGGGCCTGGACCTTGTCCAGCAGCTTGGAGAGATACGACCAGTCCCCCATGATGGTTGTCTGTCTGTCTGGCTGTCTGTCAGAGAATAAGAGGTTTGATTAATGTATAATCTGGATATCGTTGCTTTCAGGGAGGAACATATTATCTCCATGTTCTGTTTTTTTCATAAATGTATATTGATCATACAACAGTGTCACACAAAAGCATCAAAAGTAGCAGATCTACAAGCTCAAAATGCTTTTGCTATTTTTGAATTTGAATCCTGAAAAGTAACAGTTTGATTAGTTCAAGATTAGTTTAGTTAAAATGGTTCAAAGATATTTAAATATATTTCTAGATTTTTGGAAAATATGCCATATTAACTAAGTTTGCTGGGGACCCCCTGGGACCCCCTGAAGTACCCTGATTTAAAACCCATTGATATATAAGGTATGGATTCAGAAAAAAATGTAAAGGGTCGCAACATAAGTAAGTGGGAATAACCCTCATCAAACAAATAATCACGTAAATAGAGTACAAAGAAAATAAATAACTGCTACAAATTAACTAGGATAACTAGCATCTGTCTAAACTTCATAATATCTAAATAACATTTTTAGCATTTGTGGTCAAGCAAACGTTATTATATCTAAACTCTAGGTCATTCAACATTACAGACGTTGGGGGGGGGGGGGGGGGGCATCGTTTCATTTTGAAATAAAAACAGCACTCACCGGTGGCGATCTGGGATCAGAACATGAGCTAGCTACTTGTCAGTAGCTCAACCACAGAACATGGAGGAACTCCAAATCTTCAGAGACAAAGGAAAGACTGACACCTCCTTATATTATATCGTCTGTCGGGGTGGAAACCTCATATGTCCAAAACTGTCACTTTTCAGTATTGAAATGCCAAAGTAGCTAAAGCAGCGGATCTGCAAGCTTGAAACACATGACGAACTTGCGGATCTCCTACTTCTGATGCTTTTGTGTGACACTGCAGTGTTATCAAGTAGGCCGTTAATTTAATGAAAAAACACAAAAAGTTGGAATATGGAGATAAGAGGTTTCTGCAACGATGTGGGGATGGGTTTGGTCTTTGTTCTGCTTGAGTCACACTCTTACTGTCACAGCCTCCTTTTTCTCAGAGCACACGGGTTGTTCCTCATGACTGATCAAAAGTGCTTGATCAGCATTTCCCCCCCCATTGACGTGTTTTCAGAAATACAGTCAAAACATGTTGGTCATTTTTCTCACGCAATGAGGAGAAACACGCATAAACATATGGGTCGTAGTTAATTCTGTGAACTGAATTGGGTTTAGGGTTGTTATTTTTACACAATTTGCTCTTGGAAGTCTGGTTGAGGTGCTATTGAAGTATTGAGGGCCCTCAAAACAACACAGAACCAAAAGTAATTTCACTTGTGGGCACCACAAATGCTACAAATGTCACTGTTTGTTGCACAAACATGTTTTTGAGTGGTGCCAGCCGCTCCTACGTCTGGCTTTGTTGCGACCGTCAGGTCGCAGTTACTATCAAAACCTCGACCAGCTGTCTGTCTGTCAGTACAGGGTTTCCTGCAGGAAAAAGTCTTGACCAGGGGGGGATCTCATGGCGCACGCGCAAAGCGCGTGCGCCGAAATTTTTTGATAATTAATTAATTAATTCGAGTAATTAATTCACTTAATTTTTTATATTAATTCTTATTTTTGCCCTATAAAAAACACATGAATGTGCCCATGATGACGGAAAACACAACTACATGCTATCATTCACATTTATTCAACATTGAATAACTACGTTTTTCACAGGACAGTGTAACTTGTTTTTTTCCCCCAGGTTAATCAACCAGCACTCGTGCCATATAAATAGAAGTCTACAGCACAGTAAAAAAAAAAGAAACATTGGTGTAAAGTAACTAAGTAGATTTACTTAAGTACTGTACTTATACTGTACAAAGGAGATTTTCAGGTATTTGCACTTTACTTGAGTATTTCCTGCATTCAGGAGATACCAGCCCTTATGTTTTCTTCAAATGTAAACAAACATGGCTGCCATGTTTGAAAGATAGGGTTGGTATGGGGGTTAAACATGCAATTTCGCGATCGCGATCATGCCTAGTACATTGTTGGAGGTCCAAAAAGTTTTTTTGAGAAAAAAAAATTTTTTTGATTTTTTTTTTTTTTTTTTTTTTTTTTTTTTTTTTTTTTTTTTAATACCCCTGGGGGGGCTGGGGGGGTTTTCAGGCCGGGCGGGGCGCCTGGCCTGTAAAGTGCTGCAGGAAACCCTGCAGTATGTCTGTCAGTATGTCTGTCAGTCTGTCTGTCTGTCTGTCTGTCTGTCTGTCTGTCTGTCTGTCTGTCTGTCTGTCTGTCACACGTCACACTTTTGCCATGCTCATATCTCCGCAACCGTTGCCCCGATCCATGCCAAATTTTGCACACACACTCCTTGCCTGCCAAACCACAACCTCCATCAATTCTCACATGAACCTCTTCTAGTGCCACCATGAGGCCGATTCTTGCAAAACACATTTTTGGACACTTCTCCTACAGATTTTGCCCTAAAATCACGCAAATCGGTACACAGTAGGTCTACACTCTTCTCATCACCATGGATCTGTCCCATAAAGCGCCACCATCAGGCCGATTATTTCAAACACATTTTTGGACACTGCTCCTACAGTTTTTGCCCTAAAATCATGCAAATCAGTACACAATATGTCTACACTCATGTCATCAACATGGATATCTCCCATACAGCGCCACCATCAGGCCGATTTTTTCAAACACTTTTAAGGACACTGCTCCTACATTTTGCTCTCAAATCACGCTGCGACCTGGCGGTCGCTTATCTCCCGATCAGGGAGTCTTACTGGTGTGTATGTACAGTATGTATGAGCATGGATCTCCATGTATGGAGATAACTATATGTCACAGACAGAACGGCCCATACAAGGAGATACGCACATGTGTCGTGTTTGACATCATGCAAAGTGAGCATCGTTCACTTCACAGTTTGCGCAGGTGCGATTTCTTCTATTTGAGCGGTGCAAACCGCTCCTACCGTATATCTGGCTTTGTCTGTTTGTCCCGAAACTCAGAGCACCTGATTGGCTCACATAATGTCTGTTTGTAAGCCCAGGGTCACATTGGCCAAGCTTAACGATTGAAATTAATTCATAAATAGCAACGCTCACTTCACATTGGGTGTGATTTGTATAGGTGCAAATGGTCCTATTTGTAAAAACACCATATGGTCGCTGTCGGTAAGAAACCAATTATCTAACTTTTTCTACTTTTGTATTTTCTTTAATAAATCAGTGCTATTAACTGTGTGTGTGTGTGTGTTTTACAAATATTGCACAGATGAAAATTGTTAAAAAGTGCTTCTGGCTAAACCTCCTCCTAACTCCATTGGATCCTCAAACTGTTGTTAAAAACACCTAACTTCAGCTTAGGGTTGTTTTTCCCCGTTTGACATTTTGACATGTCATTCTAATCAATGAAAAAACAACTACCTCCAAATAGGAATTGCATGTTGCGGGGCCTCTATTCTATTGTATTCTATTCAGTGCACCTCCAAAGATGCTTTCACTTTTACCCAAAGAATGCACTACGAATGTAGTGCAGTAACGCTATCCCCAGCTTACTCGCGTCCTGCCAGCTGCAATCCACAACTGACACAGCCCTGGCTAGGCCACCCAGCCTGGCGAAGTCCTGTGCCCCCATTAGCAATATATATTTTTAATCAATTTCAGTTTCTGTTTGAGCTGCAGTTCATCTGCAGTTCTACTTCCTCTACGGTATATCTGACACGCGATAGTACGTGCTCTAGGTCTGATATACCAGACTAATTGACCTTACGGTCACGGAGGTCAGTTATTTAATAAACTTAATTTCTCCGAAGTTGCACCAAGGAGAGTCTCGTCATGAAGGGAGATGTTTGGGCGTAGCGGCATATTGGTGAATGAGTAAGACAGCCGGATTGAACCAGATCTGGGGAGGAAGTGACGATCCAGCCATGCATGATCCAGCAAACTCGAGGAACTATAAGAGCGAAAGAGGGAAGTATATAGTGGACAGAGTGAAGTTAACAACAAGACAAGAGCTGCTAGAAGGAGCCAGAATTCCTCTCTGAGGTACGGTCATTTTATTACTGTACAATACTGTTAGAGTTTTTTAATAGAGTGTTATTTTGAAAAATGTTTATTTTGTATGTATTTGTCTTGGTTTCTTATGTGCAACTTTTACATTTCACCTTTCGTTGTTGATTTTGTTGAATGCATCGCATTACTAGACGTCACTGCAAATGAGCTGAACCTATTTCGAGGACGAATACATCTTGAGCGAACGGATTGATTGCATCATGTCCTCCTCTCTCCTTCTCTGCAGCCACAACCTTTGGTCCGTCCTATCGTCGTCATCATGGGGGACTGGTCGTTGCTGTCGGACCTGCTGGACAAGGTGCAGGCCCACTCCACCGTCATCGGCAAGGTGTGGATGAGCGTCCTCTTCCTCTTCCGGCTCTTCATCCTGGCGGCCGGCCTGGACAAGATCTGGGGCGACGAGCAGGGCTCGTTGGACTGCAACGTCAAGTCGGTCGGCTGTCGCAACGCCTGCTACAACCACTCCTTCCCCATGTCCCACACCCGCTTCTGGGTGCTCCAGATCCTCTTCACCTCACTGCCCACCCTCGTCTACCTGGGCCACGTGCTGCTCGTCATCCGCGCAGAGAACAAGATGCGGCGGAAGCTGGAGCAGAAGGTCATTACTTGTTTCGATAAATATATATATACATATTTTTTGTCTTCAAATGGGGGTTCGGGACCCTTGGGGCAGTGGTCAAACTTTTTGGGGCTCAGGGCACCCCTATAAATAACCTTTTTTAATCCATGGCACCAATGAATTACTCTGTTACCCCCTCTAGAACCTTACATTTACTGCACGTCATATTATGGTACGTATAACCATATAAGTATTTCCCAAGAACATTTTGAGAATAGCCATTTCCATTAGTACAGACTGAAAATAACTTCATACTTTATGTTTAACCACTTGAACCCCAGTATCCCTATTCTGAGGGCAACATTCGCCAGAAATAGCCAATCTTCAAGCTCACAACACACCACACCACAGGTCCTTGCTTCATCTCTCTCAGCTAAGGGGTCCTTGGCCTAAAAAAAGTTGAAGACTGATGCTAGGTTCTTGGTTTACACGGGATCCTAGTTTCTTGAGGCACTACAGACTACATTGTCTTTTCTATACACAGTAGATTACCCTGCTTTATTATAAAGTTGCTCTGGATAATAAGAGCATCTGCTAAAAATGCATATCTTTGAATATAATATTATTTTAAAGTGAAACATTTTAACTCAAATCTTTGCTTTCCTGGGAGTCCCTGGAACAAAATATTTTGAGATGGGGGTCCGCGGTCAAATACAAATAATTCTAGGGGTCCTTGACATTAAACACTTTGAGCACCACAGATACAGAAACATAGGTTTTTCAGAAAACAATTAGGATTTAGAATACATTTTTAGTTTTTTAGTTTTTTCAGATCTTAATGGGTTTTTAATTGTATATTCTTTAAGGTCTGGAAGGACGGGGCGGTGAAGGCGCCCAAGTACTCGGACGAACGCGGGCGGGTGGAGATCCGGGGCGCCCTGCTGGTCAGCTACACGCTGCAGCTGCTCTTCAAGATCCTCCTGGAGGTGGCCTTCGTGGTGGGCCAGTACTACCTCTACAGCTTCATCCTCATGCCGACCACGATCACCTACGGCGGCTACCCCTGCCGCTCCCCCATCCAGTGCTTCATACCGAGGCCCACGGAGAAGAGCGTCTTCATCGTGTTCATGCTGGCCGTGTCGGGCTTCTCGCTGCTCCTCAACGTGGTGGAGCTCTTCTACCTTATGGGCTCAAAGATCAAGGCGGGGAGGAAGAGGAGTGGATCGAGCTACGGTGGCGCTGCAACGCTGTCGTCCACTGAGATGCACTCGCGGAGTAGTAAGGCCACGTTCTGCTGAGGGACCAGATGTTGTGGGTGAAACCGGGTCTATGAAATCAAGCCTGAAAGATGCGACCAGTTTTAACCACTTGAGCCCTATCGGCCAATCGGGACAGAGTACCCATTTATCAGCTTCATGTTTATAGGGTTCCACTTCCACTTTTGTCTGCTAATTTCTACACTAATTAATTATGATGTATTATAGATTAAGCAGCCCAACATCACGTAAAATAAACACAATAATGCATCAATGTTAGAATTAATCCAATATATGACTGTGAAATGGGCCATTTTGCATAACAATGTGCACTGTTATATTTTGGTACTGTCAATAAAGTTGTACTTTTATTCATTAGCGAATATGGATGAATCAGCATGCCATATTATTAACAGTCCACTCCTGATCCCCGCCCAGACATTTAGGCCACTTCTGTTCTTGTTCCCTGTTTGGTTTACAGTAGGTGTTTTATTCTTGTTTCTTACTGTAGCTGTGTATGTTCTGTTTTGCTATTATAAGGATTCCCAAACTTTTCAGGCCGCTCCCAAAATAATCAGATGTGAACCGGGGACCTCCCACCCTGGAACACTTTGGAATTGTAGGAGTTGAAGCATTACAGGTTGACTCGGTTCCACAGATAAATAGCAGATGGGCTGTTTTCAAATGTCTTTTCTCTGTCTCAGGTAATACAGTATTTGACATTTTGGCCAATGTTTGTATATATATATGTAACGGAAGTGATCCGAACCTCCCCACCCAGCTTCGAACCCGGGTCTCCCGTGTGAAAGTCCATTATCTTAACCATTACTCCAAAGGGATATCCCTATGGAACGAGGGCAGATACTAGACTTTTGAGGCTTCAGGCTGGGGCTGCGACTCTCTCCGCCACATATATAATTTGTTGATTACTTTTGATTTATTAATGGCCTTATTTAATATTTTAGTGGTATTAAAAAGGTCTTAAAGTCATTAAATTGTCACTTCTTGTAGTGTGAGTTGCTTGTTTGGTTTGAAGCCTTACGCTCGTATTTTCTGTTGAGCCCTTGCCCCACTGCTGAAGGACGGACCAAAAAATGACTTCACTCGGGAGTCGGGCAGCAAGTCAGCTTCACCCTACAACACCAAACATGTCCTACTGTCGGAGCATCACAAACTAAAATCACATTTCTGTTTAGAGAGAGCTGCTGTGATTAATCGCTCATTGCTCAACAAAAGATGACTGGGGTACGTGGGCAATTCACACCCTCAATAACACCTCAGGTACAAACACAATGAGTGACCAAAAAAAAGTTCTGTCTCCTTGCATTTGACATAGATTTAACTGTGTGTTAGAATGACTATTGAATTACAGACAATTTCAAGTGCAATATCCCGTTGTCTAGTGCTGTAGTAGAACATGATCGTCAGTGGATGATGTGCCCTTTTGGTTGCACTTGTTTGAACAGGTTGTACAAATATTGACCCAATGAATGAAGTATTAAAAAGCACTTTTGACTAAACCTCCTAACTCCATTCCCCGTCGGACTTCATCATTCTAATCAAAGATGGACAAAACATTAACATGGTAAAAAAAACTCCTAACTCCACGAGCTAGATTTGGCTAGAAGTGATGATAACACACTTCCAGCATCTGACAATGTACGGTATAATGTATTTTAACACACACACACACACACACACACACACACACACACACACACACACACACACACACACACACACACACACACACACACACACACACACACACACGAAATAGGTCATTAATAAGCTTGTCTCTCTGTGACTCTGCAGATGGACTACAGCCCTCAGTGGAAGTAGAGCATGTAGAGCATGGCCATTAGCCTATAATAGGACACAAAGGAGACGTGGTGGTATTGTAGTGACTTGGTACTGATGCTACTGTAGTGAATGCAAGGACACTCGACCAAAAACGCGCTCGCCCCGGGTCAAATCCGACGGCATCGGAACGATCAGCCCTTCCATGAATGTTGGGTAACAACGTCCCTGGTCAAGGTAGCAATGTGGGGGGACGGGAGTACATTTACACCAAAAATATGATGCAATATTAATCACTTCTACAGACAACCTCAGGTTGTGCTGGAAGCTTATTATTCCAACACCTTCCTTGGTTTGATTACACTGTACCAGAGGGCCATGAGGAAACCAATTAATTATTAGTGACACAGTCACACTGTGTGTGTGTGTGTGTG
>NC_137815.1:50571555-50596555 GCF_963921795.1 Nannobrachium achirus
TATACTGTATTTATATACAGTATATGATGTAAAACCACCATTTTGGTTAGAGGAAAACTTAGAGGACCCACTAGGGGAGTCCTGTATACTGTATGTCTGCCTGTGTCTGATTATTTTTCCTCTCCAGAGTAAAATCCAATATACACTCTGATTTCTCTCATGTCTTATTTCTTTGAATAAGGGAATAAGAGTCTTTGAACCGAGAATCATGAAAAGTAACACTTTTGGAGGTTTCCACCAGACAGAGACGAGATAATGTCGGAGATCAACTCAAATCCAACAACAGATGTCAGAGCTTTTTGACAACACTCAATCATAGAAAGAGGACTGTTCACCCCTCCGCCTCTTATCCAACCCTCGCTCCATCCATCCATCCATCCATCCATCCATCCATCCATCCATCAGTCCTCTAGCTCAGTGGTTCTCAACATGTGGGTCAGGAGGACCCCCAGGGGGGTCCCCACATGATTTTTGGGGGGTCCGCAGATGACAGTGACTAGACAATGTAAGGACTTTTAGAACTTTTTAATAAAAAACTATGTTATAAAAACTGGTCAAACATTGGCCAGACAGTCAAATGATGAAAACCACTGATTTACCGTAGCTGTTCTCTCTCTCTCTGTCTGTGTGTGTGTGTGTGTGTGACAGGCACTAGCTCCCGCGCTTCGCCCATCAACCCGCCAAAAAAAGCAATTTGGAGAAACATGCGCCTGCAAATAGGGAAACAAATAGAGAACACGGGGACATCACCAAGATCTCCAAGATCGGAGTAAAAAAAAGGAAGAAAAAAAATAATGTATCCATTATTATGGATTATGAGCATGTAAAAACTAAATCGCTAACACGTCTCTCTTCCTCCTGGAGTTAATTTATTTTGTGTTATTTATTTCACATCTCATTAGTGATACTGTAGCTATCTCTGCCTGGTAGCTTCTTCCTTCCGCTTGTCTTCCGTTTCTGCCTGCCGTCGTGTCACACCTCCTGACAAAACATGCACACGCCGCGCAAAACAGTAACTGCATGCCCCTCAAACTCTGACAAACCCCCCTCGCCCCCAAATAAACCCCCAACAACACAGGGATGTGTATTCTACCCATGACACACACATACCGGTAGGCTATACCAGGGGTCTTCAACGTTTTCAGGCCAAGGACCCTTTAGTTGAGAAATAGATGAAGCAGGGACCCCCACAACCCTTTTCATAGATTCCATATAGTTTCATTGTTTGACAACACAATTATCAGTGTATTTTGGATTCATGTCAATTTGTGTTTTCAGATATTTAACCACCGTTAATACTTAATAAACTTGACCTTTCACTCTAACCTAACCCTACACCATAGCTCTTTGCCAAAAATAGAAGATCTACAAGCTCACAACGCCTCAGCTCACAACAAGGCGTTGTGAGATCTTGTAGAACTTCTATTTTTGGCTACGTTTCTCAGAATATGGACACCAGGGTTCAAGTGGGTATTATACAAAATATATATCACTCAAAGATTTGGAGGACCCCCTTTGAGGACCCCATAGGAGTCCCAGACCCCCTGTTGAAGAGCCTTGGGCTATACTGTATATATACTGTATGCCCCCCCCCCCCCCCCCCCCTTCCCATCTGAAAATGTTTAAACGATTGAACATTTTTAAAACACTATTTTTGAGAACCATGCACTGTTCTAAATCCTAAGGCCGGGCTCACACATGAAGATAACGCAACTTATGCTTTACCCGGGGGGAGACGGGAGGGGGGGGGGGGGGGGGGGGGGGGAGACATGCAGCTTCAATTCATTCCCTATGGAAGTCACACAGTGACACAGATGCTTTCCTGTTCATAAATATACATGTCAAATATACATGTCCTCCCTCCCCAAACACGTCCCTACAGGAGCTTTAGTGTAGCTCTAAGCTTTGCCCTTTTAGTATATGCCAGGATATTAATATATGAATATGGTAATGTGGTACCATATAGACCGCCTGTTATAGCTGTTTTTTTTCCTGTTGTTAAACCATTTGGCGACAGAGGGGGCCATGGCCAGAGGCTATGGCGATGTTGGGGTCCTTGGCATGGAAATGTTTGGGACCCCCCAGCAGTAAGAGACATGGTCCTAGAGTACACCCTGTTCTGGGTGGGCTGGAGGAAGCCTTCAACCTCGCTGTGAGAGATAGCAGAGTGGTTACCAAACAGCACTGAGCCCCGACCTTGTAAAGGGATTTCTACCCTTCGCTTTTCCTTAAGCAGTTTTGGATTAACGGATGAAAGAAATATGCTGGATGTGTGTGTCTCCCTCTCTCTCCCCCTCTCTCTCTCTCTCTCTCTCTCTCTCTCTCTCTCTCTCTCTCTCTCTCTGTGTGTGTGTGTGTGTGTGTGTGTGTGTGTGTGTGTGTGTGTGTGTGTGTGTGTGTGTGTGTGTGTGTGTGTGTGTGTGTGTGTGTGTGTGTGTGTGTGTGTGTGTGTGTGCGCGCGCGCGCACGCGCTGTGTGTGCGCTGTGTGTGCGATTGAAGTCCAGTGGAATAGCAATTGTACACTCAATCACAAAATGCACACAGAATCCAAATGTATTTCAGCTTTGGGCTTACAGTGAGGGCAGTATATAATATGGCAAGGCAGCGCATGGTGTGCATGCAGTGCACGGCACAGTGCATGCATGCATTGCTGCTACAATTAACACATTTCAATTTTGACTACGGTTTGATCAGCTTGCATTCATGCATCTTCAACAGGAGCGTCACACCAAATTCTGGGCCCTGGGTACAAGGATTCACTGTGGGCCCCCCATGAATGTTAACTATTGAAAAATAGCAGATATACAAGCTCACAGCGCGGCACCGAGTGCCGCGCTGCGAGCTTGTAGATCTGCTATTTTTTGAAAATGTGTGCAAGAAACCCTATGTTTCCATGTCAGTGATGCTCAAACCTTTTCATGTGAAGGACCCCCAAAATGATGTGAATTTGGCCACGGACCCCCATCCCAAAATATTTAGTCCCAGGGACCCCCCAGGAGCAAAATTTGAGTTACAAATGTTCACTTAAAAAATACATAAATTCAAAGATTTGCGCACATTTTCACGACTTTTCAAAAATAGCAGATCTACAAGCTCACAGCGCGGCACCGCTGTGATCTGCTATTTTTCAATAGCTAAAGTTACTAGGGCCCCTCCACCTTGGGCCCTGGTAACTCAGTCCCACTTTCCTACCCCTTGTGACGCCCCTGATCTTCAACACCATCTAACGCAGCGTTCACACTGGCAGAAGCTATAGGCTACCGTTCATTTTCAGTGGAAGCCCGCCACATGAAGATACAAAGATAGATCCAACGTTTGTAGCATCTATGCTACAGCAGGTACTAGGGCATTCACGAATAGTGATTTTTAGTATTCGAATTATTCGACCTCAAAGTATTCGAATAGTCGAATATTCGACAGGACTGGCCAAACTGTCAAATATTAAGTAAGCACTTCGCTTCATGTGGGCTTGTACATCTGTTATTTTTATTTAAGTGTTTGCATTTCATTTTTCTTTTCTTTTTTTTAACAAATCTTCTCTTCTGGGGGTCCCTGGCACAAAGCATTTTCAGACGGGGGTTCTGCAGCCAAACACATCGTTTTTGGGGGTCCAAGCACAAGAAAGAGTACAAGAACTACTGATTTATAGAAGGCCTTTCTTTGTAGAATCGGCCTCAGGTCCTTATAGGTTAACAAACTAAATGTTGCCATGCTCAGTACTTGGCTCAGGCCCCGCGTTCACTCTGCGTTCGGCAGGTTTGATGAAACGCTCCGCGCTGCCTCGCCAATAAACCACTAAACCACGGCGTGAAGTGTAAGCACCGGCTGCTGCGTCTGACTCAATCTGATTATCACACAGTGACTCATGCTGTTGGCCACGGGAGGAAATGTCAAGAGACCAAGTCACTCTCTCTCCTCTCCACTGAACCTGTTAGAACTGTGAATTAGGAGGCAGGCGTGGGAAAAAAGGATGGAGGGAACAGAAACGGCACCTCATTAAGCGACAGAACGGTACCGGTCTGTACATAGCAACAGCGCATCATTAGGCAACAGTACAGTACAGTAGAAACAGCACATCATTAAGCAACAGTATAGTATAGGCTGCAGTATAGCAACAACACATCTTTAAGTACACATATAGCAACCCAACCTCATTAAGCTACAGCAGGGGTCTTCAACGTTTTCAGGCCAAGGACCCCTTAGTTGGGAGGGAGATGAAGCAGGGACCCCCATCAACCTGTTCATATATTCCATATGGTTTTGTTTGACAGCACAATCGTGTATTTTTGGATTCATGTCAATTTGTGTTTTCAGATATTTAACCACTTGAACCGCATCAATACTTAATAAACTTGACCTTTCACTCTGTACTTTAGTCTGCTCTTTTCCCCCTCTACGCCAAAGCTCTTTGCTAAAAATAGCCGATCACAACGCCTCGCATCGTGAGGTGTGGTGATCGATTTTTGGCTGAAGTTCTCAGAATATGGACACTATAGGGTTCAAGTGGTTAACCCATTTAGGCCTAACCTATAGAATAGGGCTAAATCAGAAATTAACCTACAAAACAAATATGTTGCTACATACTGTACATGTACTGTAAGACCCTCCCAAACAGCAAAATGTGTTCCCGGCCTGAATGGGGAAAAAAAACATTTCTATCACTCAAAGATTTGGAGGACCCCCTGTAGTAACTCTGAGGACCCCCTAGGGGTCCCAGAACCCCTGTTGAAGTCCCATTAGCTACAGTACAGTACTGTACCTAGCAACAACCCATCATTCAGTTCAGTACTGTACATACTGTAGCAACAACACATCATTAAGCTACAGTAGCTATAGCACATAGCTGATAGTGGCCTTCTAGTGTGTGAGGGGGCTGTGTTTTTTCAAATCTCTTTCAAATAATTCTATGGGAAAATCAAAAAAATAAAATAGAACAACATAATTGAGAGAACACGACCCCCTCACGTATTAGGGCCGATTCATAATCCACTTTTAGAGCCGAATTTATTTCGTTTCAGTTCGGGGAGTAACAAAATCTCGGCGGCCCCGAACAGCCAAATTAATGAAGGTTCTTGTCAATCTGCCACTTTTGATGCTTTTGAATTTGAATCCCATGAAAGGTAACCGTTTTTTTTTTTTGACATATGAGGTTTCCACCCCCAACAGAGACGACTTGCTGTTGAACCAAAAGGTACAATTTGCAGGCCCGTCCCGCCCCGACTAACAGCACAGTATAAATCAGTACGGAGGGGCGTAGCGCTACGCAGTGTGGATGCAGCAGGGGAGTGATGTGATGAAGGAGGGGGAGAACGAGTGAGTCTTCAGGGACACTCGGATATCACCGCTCTGTAACTCCTCACCACTGCAGAGGAGACAGCGAGAAAAGAAACACTCACTGGACACACCGAGAAGAAGATTGAGTGATTGAGTGTGTGTGTGTGTGTGTGTGTGTGTGTGTGTGTGTGTGTGTGTGTGTGCGTGCGTGCGTGCGTGCGTGCGTGCGTGCGTGCGTGCGTGCGTGTGTGTGTGTGTGCGCGCTGTTCGTGTGTATGTGTGTGTGCATGAGAGTGAGGAAGCGAGAGGGAGACAGAATGTGACTGTGCGTGCGCGGCTGCGCGAGTGTGTGTGTGTGTGTGTGTGTGTGTGTGTGTGTGTGTGTGTGTGTGTGTGTGTGTGTGTGTGTGTGTGTGTGTGTGTGTGTGTGCGCACACAGGCGCATGTGCCAGGGTGCCGGACTATTGGACTATAATAGCCCTGGACCTTTTTATTTGGCAGTTATTAATAGTCAGTACTTAAGGCCCTTCCACGCCCACACAGTCTAATGAGATCTTTCATTGAACAATCAGTTATTAACACGTCTGAAGACATGCAGGAATCCAATTGAGTTCCATTAGAGAGACTGATGTGACATTGCAAACACTTTGCCTGGAAGCAATTTTGAAGTAGACGTGCAATACGCTGAAGTTAACGCTGCCTCTTCCATGTTGGAAATGTCAAAGGTTTTGCCACTAGTTTGCATTTTACACGGCCAGTAGTAGCCTTGCATGGCCAAACAATTATATATATATATATATATATATATATATATATTTTTTTTTTTTTGTGGTGCTAACCGTTACTACATCTGGCTTTGTGTGTATGAGCACAGAATGAGCACGGAATGTCTGTATGAGCACAAAACTCCATGTATGGAGATAACTAACAGAACGGCCTATACAAGGAGATATGCAATCTTTTAAAATATCTTTATCATAAGAAGAAGGTCAATATTTACTATTCTAGCCATAACGGCACATAACTCGGTAACGCCGCTGGGTTCTCACCGTTCGTCACGCCGACTCGCTCGCTACCGCTCGCTCGACGGTGACTCACGGGGCTCATCGGTGCCTAAGACGGCACGCCTCCGGTGTGGATAGTGTGGCGTGAGCGTCGGGTGGCTGGTAAACCCTACATAGTGGTTTTGAATGACTTTTTTCTTTTTCTTAGACCACCTTACCCGTGGCGTCCACTACTTGAAGCAGTAGGGCATACCCGTGGCGTCCCCTACTTGAAGCAGTAGGGCATACCCGTGGCATCCCCTACTTGAAGCAGTAGGACATACCCGTGGCATCCCCTACTTGAAGCAGTAGGGCATACCCGTGGCGTCCCCTACTTGAAGCAGTAGGGCATACCCGTGGCGTCCCCTACTTGAAGCAGTAGGGCATACCCGTGGCGTCCCCTACTTGAAGCAGTAGGGCATACCCGTGGCGTCCCCTACTTGAAGCAGTAGGGCATACCCGTGGCGTCCCCTACTTGAAGCAGTAGGGCATACCCGTGGCGTCCCCTACTTGAAGCAGTAGGGCGTACCCGTGGCGTCCCCTACTTGAAGCAGTAGGGTACTTGACAGGGAGTCAGGTATCTGACGCCTTGGGGGTGAGAATGTGTCGACATGTCTCCTCCATCGCCTGGCTCTTGTGCATTGGTTCTCAACCTGTGGGTTGGGACCCACCACAGCCTGAGAAGGTTGAGAACCACTGCTCTTGTGCACCTGCAGCTAGCCTGACGTATGACACCGCTGGGCTGACGTGCATTCCGCTGAGTGATGGATCGCTGGTGCCATCTTCCCTCTTCTCTCAACACGATTTTTTTTTTTTTTTTTTGGGGGGGGAGGGGGTAAGGTTTATTTAGGGGCATCATATTTTTCATGGTTTATGTCAGATATTTCGGTGTAGAGAGACAGCAAACCAAGGACACAGCGAGAGAATGCCAGACAGGATGCATGAGGGTCGGATTCAAGCTGTCTAAGAGCCGTCAAGCAGTGCTCCCCCCAAAGATTCTAATGACAACATACTGTACCCACTTGGAGAGGCCCTGCCTTGTAAATCGTCACTGTCAGGCAGAAACCTCGTATCTCCGAGTTTCAAGTTTGTATGTTTTTTCACCAAGTAAAGCCACACTTCATCATACAAGGCTGTCGCATAAAAGTAGTGAAAACAGCCGATCTACAAGCACCGCGAGGCGTTGTGTGCTTGTAGATCTGCTATTTTCACTAGTTTAGTTCATTTTTAAAATGATGAATACAAAACGAACGGTCTTGGACAAACAAGGTTTCCACCCGACAACGACGATATACTGTACCCGGAGATATTCATAGAACTTCTACCTGTTTGTCTTGAAAATGGTGAAGCTGGTAGTATCTTAACATGTACCCAGAGTTATTTTTAAATCTGGAAACAGATTTCAACATTTCCTTGTTGTTCTGGCGCCACATACAGGGGACCTATTTGCCTATTGGCTGTCGCGGCCCCCCAGACAATGGGGGGGAAGGGGGGAAAAGAACTGCATTAGAGCCAATCGCAGGCGAGTTTAACGCTCCTCCAGACTATGGGTTACAAACGGCAACGGGAGTAGAGATGGGATTTATGGCTCTTTGAAGTGAGCCGGATCTCTGGAATCCGTTCCTTTCAAAGAGCCGTTCAAAAGACTGGCTCATTCTAGTTACTATAGTTACTTACTTTGTAGATTTTGATTATAATTACAACAAATAACTTATACAACCCTGTATACATTTATTTCTGACATATATATAGGTACATACCTGCCATTTGAAAATAGCCGATCTACAAGCTCACAATGCGTCGCAAATGCGTCGCGTTGCGACGCATTGTGAGCTTGTAGATCTGCTATTTTCAAATGATTTTTCTACATTTTATTAATTGGGAAAACCTGTGAAACAGGACATTCTGCATAATGAGTACTTTCTACTATATTTTGATACCCATACTTTTGTACATTTACTCAAGTACATTAACATTCATAAATAAGGATAACGTGCCCACATAACCCCTCTTCTTTTTGTTGCGGTCCATTTTATGTTGTATTTTCCAAAAAAAGCCTCTTTATTTTATTTATTTTTTATTTCATGTTTTTTTTATTGTGTTATGTAGGTGGTGAGTGTTTGTGGTGGTGGTGTTTAAATAAGATGTAAAAAATAAATAAAAAGAAAAGAAAATTATTGCAACTATGGACATAAAATGTAGGGGCTTTTAAGCCGTGACATCATTTTGTAGGCAGAGGAGAATCTGCCCCCAGAGCATTTTCTGTCCCTCGCTATTTCAAAAAACAACGACTAAAGTATCATTCTAACACTTTCCTTTCAACAACAAAGAGAAGAAAAATGTGTAAATAGTAAAAATAGTAAAAAGATTCACGGAAACTGGGGGCAGAAATTCTCCTCTGCCTACAAAATGATGTCATACTTAACAGCCCCTATATATATATATAAATGGTAAATGGTAAATGGTGCATTTATATAGCGCTTTTAATCCAAAGCGCTTTACATAGATTGTGCATTACATTCACCCATTCACACACACATTCATACAACGGTAGCGGAGGAAGCCATGCAAGGCACCAACCTACTCACCGGAGGCAATTAGGGGTTCAGAGTCTTGCCCAAGGACCCTTCGACATTAACTCAGGGGGAGCCCGGATTCGAACTGGGAACCCTTCGGGATTTATACCCTTCGTGCTCTAATACCAGTTTCTCTACCCCTGAGCTATGCCGCCCAGTATATATATATATATATATATAAAAGTACGTTAACAATCCAAACTTCTACTGTGGCAGAGTATTTCCACAATGATTGCAGTATTGATATTTGTACTTATGTAAAGGAATTGCCTACTTTTCCCCACAACTGTTCATTTAGAAAGGAACGGCTCCTTACTGCGAACCGGATCCCATCGTTCATTTCAAAGAGCCGTTCAAAAGACTCGATTCGTTCTCGAACGTCCCATCTCTAAACGGGAGCCAGAGAGAAAAGACTCTGCAGCTGTAGATCGGCTATCATTCTTTGTGTTATTCAACCAAATGTTTATTATACAGAGAGAATCATACACGTGTTGGACAATAAAAACATTGACAGCCAGGGGGGAAAAAATCCATGAAGGACACGGAATGCAAGCGTTCACTCGCCGTTGGAAAATAGACTATTCTGGATGTGTGGCTAACGGCTAACGCTAACGTTAGCTAGCGCTAGCTGCAGGCTAACGCAGGCATGTTATACACAATTACTCATGGAATAAAACGGCGACCCAACTCTATGTTTGCTCTTCTACAAGCTCACAACGCGAGGAGGTTAAGTCTGTCAGAACCGTCAGATTATCTTCTGACTGAAGTTACACAAACACTGATTATGCTACATTTAGCACTGTTAGCCCGACCAAGTAATAAATTCACTTCAACCTCGTGTTGAGCAGTTAAACCTATTTGCTACGTACGTCTACAAAAACGTTCATATTTCAAAGATAAAGTGCTTACTGAAGTCTCACAGATGTCACAGTATGGTACGCTCAAGCAGAATTACCCGTATCTTTCGTATTGTTTAATAAACAGCATTTTAATCCGATCAGACGTCATTTTCTGTTGTTTTTCAGCCATGCGACCCCATCGGTTGCGAGGTGTACTGCACTTAGATACATTAATACCTTTTTAGGGAAACGACGACCGATCGGATTAAAATGCTCCTCTTTAAATAATACGATCATTACGGGACATTCTGCTGGAGCGTACCCTATGGTGACATCCGTGAGCCTTCACTAAGCAATTTATCTTTGTAATCTGACCGTTTGTGTAGACGTACGTAGCAAATTGGTTAAACTGCTCAACAGCAGATTGTGTTGAATTCACGGTTGGCGCAGCGTAGCGTCTTTACATTTAGCCCAATAATGCTAATCTAAAAAGCAATCCATCATGAATGACAAGCCTATACTATTGTTGCATTTAGGCTCTTTATTAAACTATAAGCCTGTGTTTTATTGCTACACAATAATGGTAAATAAAGTAGCTTACTCTAAAATAATCCATCCATCCATCCATCCATCTTCAACCGCTTATCCAGCATCGGGTCACTGGGGTAACAGTTCCAACTGAGATTTCTAGAGTTCCTTAATAATAATAATTAAAATAAACAATACTAATGATTATAATTGTTACTATGAAAACCTCCACCGCCTGTCTGTCTGTCTGTCCGTCAGTCTGTCTGTCACGTCACATCACACTTTTTTGCCCCTATCCATGTGAAATTTTCCACACACAATCCTTGTCTGCCAATCCACAACCTCCACCCTTCCAGGGACCCCCTTAGCTCCAGGGACCCCCGCCAAATTTTTTAAAACACATTTTTGAATACTGCTCCTACAGTTTTTGCCCTAAAATCACACAAATCGATACACAGTATGTCTACACTTATCTCATCGACATGGATCTGTCCCATATAGCGCCACCATCAGGTCGATTTTTTAACACATTTTTGGACCTAAACTTTTTTTTTTTCTAAAAAAATTTTTTTTCAAACTTTTTTTTTTTTTTCAAAAAAATTTTTTTTCAAACTTTTTTTACACTAACTTCAACACACCAATCCACCAGATTTTATATTGACTGTGTGTCAATTCTTGTTTTACTTGCTTTCACTTAACAATCGGTTGTTCTCGGTCGTTCTCACTGCGAGGATAGTCTCCCTACTACCTTTTTTTTCATTTTTATTAGAAAGTACAATTGCAGAATATGGATAGACATTTCTATTTAAAAAATAAATATATATATACAGATATCCATTGGCATGTGCAAGGAAGACCAAAGAGCCCTAGTCTATACCCAGGGCTGTGGGCTGCTAGCATTTCTATAGCATACGGCTCACCTTTTATAACTATGCACGAAAACGAATTTCACCCATGCACTTTTTAACTTCTGTAAAGCTATTAAACCAATTGCAGATTAAGCTAATCATCTGGGGGACGCGAAATCATTTGGGGACCTCCCTGTTGGCCCCGACCCCCCAGTTTGGAAACCACTTTGCGTACAACGGTTTACACACACACACACACACGCGCGCACGCACGCACGCACGCACGCACGCGCGCACACACACACACACACACACACACATATGAAAAGAACATAATATTTTCAGGTCAAAAAATGATATATTATTTAGTCTATGACTTTTGCAGCGTGTTACAGCCAGTGTCCCTGGAGGGTCCTGCTCCATCTTTCTGGAATACTCAGCCATTTTGTCTCCAACCACACACACAAACGCACACGCATGCACACGCACGCAAACACACGCACGCACGCACACACACACACACACACACGTGACTACAAGTGAAAGTTGCTCTGTCAAAACTTGTACTTGAGTTAAACTAGCGGTAGTATTTTTCTTCTGAAATAAATAAGGCCTGAGCTGCTGATGTGTGTTGATCCATAACAGTAGCTCTGCCCAGCTCACTGGGGGCAGGCAGCAGTGTCAGTCATTCCACAAAGTCATCCAAGTGTGTCCTTTAGTATCTGTTTTCCAATGTCCACTTCCTCTCCCTCTTTATGCTCTTAAAATAGTCTTTCCTTTGAGATTCTCTCGCTCTCTCTCTCTCTCTCTCTCTCTCTCTCTCTCTCTCTCTCTCTCTCTCTCTCTCTCTCTGTAGACTGTGGGTTGCAGGTCCATTTTTATGGATCGTGACTTGTGAGTAATTATCCCCTTTATTTTGCCATTTTTCAAAAAGAATTTCTTTCAGTCATCCCCCTAGACTGGATCACACAGGCCAATTTAGAGCGAATACCAGGCTTTCCTCCGAGGTGGAAAGTCTGGTGACGCGAGGTTAGGATACACCTGGTCGCAGATAGAAAACAGCGCCAGTGACTGAGAAGGAGGTCCCCTGTTGGCAGCCTATACCCCAGTGTAAGGCTAAGTAAGTAAGTAACTCTGACAGTGTACAAATGAAACCAAATGGACCTGTCTGAACATTTGGAACCTTTACAGGATTGTAACTCTGACAGTGTACAAATGAAACCAAATGGGCCGTTACGGGTCCATTTGGTTTCATTTAAACACCATCAGAGTTATGGGCGTGCCGTGGTGGCCCAGTATGTATGCCAAAGTCCTTGAAAGAAAATAAACAAGTTTGAGAAGTAAACTTCTCAAGCAGTCTGTGGCCTTTCAATAACATTAGTGCTTTGTTGTGATCCATCCATTCTGTAGTGATGTGACCTTTAGAGGAAGAGGAAGGGAAAAGTAATCCATTCATAGGGTGGAAAGTAACTACTGTACTGTACATACTCTTACTCAAGTATTGTACTCAAATACAATTTTGAGGTACTTTTACTTTACTTAATACCAGTTATACCAAGGTCTTTATGTCAAGGACCCCCAAATTGATGTATTTTGGCCGCAGACCACCTATCTGAAAAGGATTTGTGCAAGGGAGACCCCCAGGAGAGAAGAAAAAATCAAAGTCACAAAGTCACTCTGAGGAGCGGCTGACCACCGCTCAAAAAGAAACGTTTATAATAATGTATAAATGGATAAAGTGGTTCAAATGATTGTGATGCTATATTAACTAGCTGGGGACCCCCTGGACCCCCCCCCCCCCCCACACACACACACACACACACACACACACACACACACACACACACACACTCTGATAACCAATGCTTTATACTTCTACTCCACAACATCTCAGAAATTCCACAAACTCCCACAATTATTTGCAAACCTTAGTTACTTATAAGACAAGATTTGGATTTTTATACACCCTTTATTTACTTTCAACGCAAGTTACTTCGTAGACTTACATACATCATTATTACTAGAAGCGTCTAGTCGGCGACCTGGCCAACTCGGAACAATGTAAATAGGGAATGAATGCCCCGCCCTTTAATGCAAACCCCATTATACCTGTTTTCATAGGACCCGTTTTGACCATCTGTCTGCCTGTGTCCATTTATGCCCATATATGGAGATATCTGTATCTGTCTGTCTTGTCTGTCGGCGTCCATTTTATGTCCATATATAGAGATCACTGCAGTTATAGTTCTGGGTCCATTTTATGCCCATATATGGAGATATCTGTCTATCTGCGTCCATTTTATGCCCATATATGGAGTATCTGTCTGTGCCTCCAACTGTGTTGCAGACACAGTGCCGGTTCCCCCTTTAATGCAAACCTCATTATACCTGTGCCCATATATGGAGATATCTGTCTGTCTGCGTCCATTTTATGCCCATATATGCAGATCTTTGACCATCTGTTTGCCTCTGTCCATTTATGTCCATATATGGAGATATCCTCTGTCCATTTATGTCCATATATGGAGATATCTGTATCTGTCTGTCTGCAATCCATTTTATGCCCATATATGGGGGCATTCATTTTATGCCCATATATGGAGAACGCGCGTGCCCGTGGGACGAAAGGTTCTCGAGATACGCGGATTACATACATACATACACACTCACAGAGATTTTTTGTTGACTCATGTGGCGTACGTGATGTCAGAGCCTTTTATGAAGTGATGTCACAATGAGTCAGAGCTTGCGCCGATTTCCTCCGGAACAGCTGATGTCAACAATCAACCCCGCATAAGGAGATGTCCATATATGGAGATATCCTCTGTCCATTTATGTCCATATATGGAGATATCTGTATCTGTCTGTCTGCAATCCATTTTATGCCCATATATGGGGGCATTCATTTTATGCCCATATATGGAGAACGCGCGTGCCCGTGGGACGAACGGTTCTCGAGATACGCGGATTACATACATACATACATACACACTCACAGAGATTTTTTGTTGACTCATGTGGCGTACGTGATGTCAGAGCCTTTTATGAAGTGATGTCACAATGAGTCAGAGCTTTCGCCGATTTCCTCCGGAACAGCCTGATGTCAACAATCAACCCCGCATAAGGAGATTCCGAACGTTTCGCGCCGGTTCGGGAAAACCGCACGTCGGGTCGGGTCGAGACCCGGCACTGCACTCCGTGCCGCGGCGGGGAACGCACGTGCCGAATCTGAAGCCGGTGGGACGAACGGTTCTCGAGATACGCGGATTACAGACACACACACACAGACAGACAGACAGACATACAGACAGACACGCAGAGACTTCTCGCATTTATAGATAGATTATACAACACATTACACTAACCAATAAAGCGATATTGGTGTGGTTGCTATAGGCAACACGTTGTTCTAGGCCTGAGAACCTTTATGCCAGCAAGTGAACATGCTGCTGTTTTTGTTAACCTTTTAACTGAAGTTATCTGGTCTGTAAGGCCAGATATCTTGGACAATACAATGTTCAATCAGACAGGATTGGTCATGCTTCACTTGACATCACAATATACTGTATAATATAAATGGTAAGAGTAAGACAGAATGTATTTCCCTGTGGATTCCAGTGCCACCACACTTGCAATTTCCCAGAATTTCTAGTTATTATTTGCTATGGGAATGAGTTGGGTGGGATGTATGTGTATAAATCGTGAGTACTGTTGTGCATTACGTTTCATTTAATAATTTTACTTTATGAGGTTGTCAGAGTAGTGGACTTGTGTGAGGTTCACCCCCTCACCCCCAACCCCCACTTTCTGACACAGCTCTTTCTGTTCTTCTATTTGAGTCAGTTGACAAGAGTTTTTGTGCTGATCACCACATATCGTCACTGTCGGGCAGAAACCTCATATCTCCAAGTTTCAAATTTGTATGTTTTTTTTTTCGCTAAGTAAAGCCCTGTTTCACCATACAAGGCCGCCGCACAAAACTAGTGAAAACAGCAGATCTACAAGCAAAAATTATAAATTATAAATACAAACCAAACGGTTTTGGACACACAATGTTTCCACCCGACAACGACGATATAAACGTGTGTTCCTGTTGCGATGAAGCGCTGCCGTACTTATTTGACCCTTACAGTTCACCACAACAATATACAACCTCAGCAAAACAAAATCAGTAGGAGTTTTAGAGGTCCCCTATCATCAAAAATGTCCTTTATTGTTTTGCACTCTAAGGCTGATTAAACACTGTGAAAATGTGATCTATTCTTTACAGTTAAGCTGCTCAAAATAAATCCATAGAGGTTGAAAAAAATCACAATTGTAGAGTAGCTGCACAAGTTAGGAGGGGTTGAAGTTGAATGTAAAACGGTCTATCTCTGGAGAGAGTTCAGTTGAGGAAAGCCCATTACAATTGTTTGAATGTGTGCAGAGTTGCTGCTACCGGCTGTATTTTATGTGAGTCTGTGTACATGAGACAATAAACAACTTGAACTTGCATAATTATGGTTGCTGTCGGGCAGAAACCTCAACCTGTACATTAGGGCCCAAGTACATTAGGGCCCAAGTACGGTCCAGGCTAAAAACTGGTTATTTTTGCTACCTTTGTGTGGTACTGAGTATAGTAGTACAGTAGTGGCATTCATTTGCGAAAAGAAAAGATAAAAAAGAAAAAAGAAAAGTTTAAATATGGAGATAAGAGGTTTCTGCCCGACAGCAACATAAAACGACCAGTAAATCAGGCCATCATGGGAAAAGTTGGTTTACTGGCTGCCATGCAGACTGCCAACCAGCCAGCCTCACTAACATAAGGAGAAACGATGATAAATGGGTACACAGTACAGAATACTACACAGTACATTTCTCAGCAAACTGCATGGAAAACCAGGGAGGAACTACACTAACAATGCTGGATCCGTGTCATCTTGTATCCATACACCAACGACCCAGGACCCTGCTGCAGGCATGGGATTAGTTATGTGTTCAGCTAATTGTTGCTAGCCTGCTTCTGGATAAAGCTTAGAGCATTAGAGAGAGGTGTGTGTGTGTGTGTGTGTGTGTGTGTGTGTGTGTGTGTGTGTGTGTGTGTGTGTGTGTGTGTGTGTGTGTGTGTGTGTGTGTGTGTGCGTGCGTGCGTGTGTATATATGACCCCACCCCATCAGATACAATATACAGCCCTCTGCAACACGATACAGCCTCACACACACACACACACACACACACACACACACACACACACACACACACACACACACACACACACACACACACACACACACACAGGATGACACACCTTTCCTCACTGTTGGCCGTTAATGGGATGTGAGCAATCAGTTGCCATGCCCCCCCCCCCCCCCCCCCCCCACACACACACACACACACATATGTCATCGTGGTATGGCATGGTAACAGCTCATTAGGAACGTGTCTTTTCTGCCTAATTTATGCTCCGTCTTTATGATGACGGCGTCACACGACTACGGCACCTACACGCCCGAAATAACCGACCTGCAAACGTGATGCGCCGCGTCGTGAGCTTGACGGTCCTGCGGTTTTCCGGACGCTTTGAGCATAACTTTGCCACTTCCTCCACTTCCTGATTCCTCCGAGTCCACACAAGTGATTCTCAAACTCTTTCATGTCAAGGACGGAACTCCAAATGTATTTGGCTGCGGAGCCCCCCTTCTGAAAGGTTTTCGTGCCAGGGACCCCCAATTTTTGCAAATGAAAATAACGCCCTAAATGATCATACTGCAGTGTCACACAGAAGCATCAAAAGTAGCAGATCCACAAGCTCGAAACCCTGGCAGAGAGTGACGCATTTCGTACTTGTTATGAAGATCTGATACTTTTGCTATTTTTTAATCCTAAAAAGTAACAGTTTTGGACATATGCAGGTTGTGTAAAACAGGGGTCTTCAATGTTTTCACGCCAAGGACCCCATAGTTGATAGAGAGGGACCCCCACATCCTTTTTTTCATAGATTCCATATAGTTTCATCATTTGACAGCACAATCGTCAGTGTATTTTGGATTCATGTCAATTTGTGTTTTCAGATATTTAACCCTCTGAACCATCGATACTTAATAAACCTTTCACTCTGTTCTTAGTCCCTTAGTTCCCCTCTTCACCAAACCTCTTTGCAGAAAATAGCCGATCTACAAGCTCACAACGCCTCGCAGCGCGAGGCGCTGTGAGCTTGTAGATCTGCTATTTTTGGCCAAAGTTCCGAACGCTAGGGTTCAAGTGGTTAATATAAAAAAGGATTACGTTTATATCACACAAAGATTCAGAGGATCCCCTTTGGTAACTCTGAGGACCCCCTAGGGGTCCCGGACCCCCTGTTGAAGACCCTTGGTGTACAACAATGCAAGGAGGTGTGTGAATTACATTGGAGGAACTTCACCTCCTCTGAGTGAATGACAGATGATGAGCGGCCTGCATTTCCATCGCGCCTCCTTCATCCAAAGTGCTTTACAGTGTGTGTGTTATTATAGGAAACACCCTCATCAGTAGCAGTTAGGGCTCGAGTGTCTTACTCAACCACATCAACAAACAGCCGGGAAGAGCTTCCGATCAAGCAACTGCCACTCTACCTCCTGAGCCACTGCCACCCCGACGGACCACATCAGAGGAAAAGTCACGTACTCTCTCTATATACAGTATATAGAAATAGTTAGCTAACCCTAACCCTAACCCGTTTATGGAAACATGACTACTGATGATTCTATATTGTAGATCCCCCAGATAATAATAATACTAAATTAATAAAAAATCATTAAATGGGCTGTGTGTCCGTGGCCTATTGCATATCAAACTGGGGTTCCTTGATTTTTTTTAAAGCACTGAGCACTGTGGCAATTCTCCATGATGTGAGAGAGAAGCAGCTCACTGACACAGATGATGACACTGATGACAATGATGATGACAGAGAAGAAATCCCCAACCTCTCCAGAGCACTTCCTCCCCAGACTCCTTCCACTTCCTCATCATCGACACGTTTCATTTGTGACGTGTCCCTGCAGGGGCCTTTGCCAGGGTTCTGTGTACTGTGTCATTCTAATTAGTGTCTGTTGGAGTGAAGCCACGAAAGAGCATTCTTGTTCGCTTGCCTTTGTTAGCCTCAATTAAAATGGACAGAATGTTTAATTCCCTGCCTAGTTATAATGGAAACTACATGTTTAGCTTTATTATTTTATTTTGTATTATTTGTTAATAAAATTACCACTTCTTTTTGCACACCCTCTCTGTGTGATTCCCCTTTGTGTTGTGGCCTTAGAGAGAATTGTGACAACATATAACATGCATATAAAATAATTGTGACAACATGAGCAAAGTAGACATACAAGCTTGAACAAGCTTGTATGTCTGCTATTTTTCAACATATATAAGAATAAAATCTTGAAAGTTTTGGAAAGTTTGGCACAAAAATGTTTCAGATGGGGTACGTCAATTTGGGGGTCCATTGCACAAAATACTTTGAGAAGTACTGCATTATGGGATGCTGTTGACAAGACTGACTGAAGCAAAGGCCTCACGTTAGCGACACAACAGCACAACAACTTAGTACTGTTCAGGTTGGAAACCTCACATGTCAAAAACTGTTACTTTTCAGAATTAAAAAATAGACGATCTTGTATATCAGGCGTCCCGGACCGCTATTTGTACGAAGATGCAGATTAACAGCCATTTCATCTGTCTGACTATTATTGGCCATAAAGTTGAAGGAGGCAGCAAAAAGCCTTTTTGACAGTTGGCAGCGGCCATCATGGCTGACACAACACAACACTATAGTCTGCACCTCATCCTGTTGTTTCTCTCAATATCCCTTTCTCGTGCTTCAGCATCATGCAAAGAAAAGGTGTCAAATACAGCTCTGTAAGTCTGGGCCAACTTTCCATTTCATCCTCTTCTCCTCCCATTGAAAGGCTTCAGAGCCCAGAATAGCATCCATTCATGCCTACCCACTTTTCTTCATTAAAAGGAAACAAACACCCCTGTCCCCATGTTTGCATCAGAGAGGGAAGGAGGAGGGAACACTTTCTCCTCTGGGGGTTTTGATGAAAGGACAAATACAAAGTGTTTGTGGTATTTTTGCATCATCACTAGCTGTCTGTCTCTCTCATGCACATCACTATAGCTGTCTTTCTCTCTCATGTTTACACATCACTATAGCTGTCTTTCTCTCATGTCTAGACATCACTATAGCTGTCTGTCTCTCATGTTTACCCATCGCTATAGCTGTCTGTCTCTCATGTTTACACATTACTATAGCTGTCTTTCTCTCATGTTTATACATTACTATAGCTGTCTTTCTCTCATGTTTACACATTACTATAGCGGTCTTTCTCTAGTACATGTGTTGCAGTACTAAACAAACAATGTTGAAAGACTCACATGCAACTTGCTTAATCTACATTAAATCTGTGCGGAAAACACAGATTTTTGGCGTGCGCCACAGACATCGCCTTAAGACAGGCCTTTATCTTTCCTGGAGATGACACACATGTAACTATTACATAATTATGTAACTACCGGTATTTAAGAAAGACCTTAAATCATGGCTCTATGTCTCATCAATAACTTGTCATAGTTAGATCCCTGTACCCTGGATAGCCCACTCCTCTGACTACATTGGATTCTTCTCTTAGTGTAATTCTTCTCTATAGTGTCCTCAAAACTCACCTGTTTATGTCTGACCTCTGTTGCATTGTTGCTCTGCTGCAAACTGAATTATGAATGATTTTTTGCTCTTGCTTTTATCTGTGATTTTGTATTGTTTTTAATTGTTGTACGGTGACCTTGAGTGAATTGAAAGGCGCCTTATAAATAAAATGTATTATTATTATTAATATTATTATTATTACCCATATTATTATTCTCCTATATGTAGTGCTTCTAACCTTATATACTGTATGTACAGTATTTATCTTGTTTGGTAGTACAATTTGTTGTGTGTGTTGTTCAATGCCTCAGGGTGGAAACACATTTCTTTTAAACTTCTATTCCCTAAAATACCTTATATCTTTCTTATAGAGGTGACACACATGTAACTATATTCCCTAGAAAGCCAAACCAAACAGGCTGCTTAGAACAGTAGCAAAACTAGAGCAGACTGTATGGAGGTACACTCAGCCCCACCACCGGCCAATCAAACGCATTCGGAGAGGGGTGTGTGTGTGTGTGTGTGTGTGTGTGTGTGTGTGTGTGTGTGTGTGTGTGTGTGTGTGTGTGTGTGTGTGTGTGTGTGTGTGTGTGTGTGTGCGAGTGTGTGTGTGTGTGCGTGTGTGTGTGGTGGCACTGACGCTGCGTCACACCTCCTTAAAAAAAAGAAACCCATATGCAATTTTCATCATTGCAACATTGCGAGGCTTACATCATCGGTGGAGAGACACGGTGCAACTACAGATGAAGGGGAGGAGAGAGCAGGGCAGGGAAGAGGCCAGATGAAACTAAAACAAGCACCATCACCGGCTTAATCGAGGAGAGGACACGTGGAGGAGAGACCGCACACACACACACACACACACACACACACACACACACATGGCGAGAAGGAGAGACCTCGTCTAGAGACGTCGGCGTCCTTTTTGCAACGGCCGGGTGCCATGAGGAGGAGGAGGAGGAGGAGAAGGAGGAGGGAGGAGGAGAAGGAGAGGAAGAGGAGGTGCTGGCGGTCTCCCTACCTGGTACATGTAGGTGTTAAAGTGGGTCCCATTCTGAAGTTGTATCTTCACTGTCGGGTTCATGCTGCTGGTGAATGACCATAATATCTGATCTCACTGACACAGAGAGTACCCCCATAAACACAGAGCGAGAGAGAGAGAGAGAGAGAGAGAGATGCAGAGATTCTGAGAGAGAAAGATACAGAGAGAGAGAGATAGAGAGAGAGAGAGATAGAGAGCGAGAGAGTGAGAGAGAGAGAGAGAGAGAGAGAGAGAGAGAGGGGACCAGTACCTCTAGAGTCCTGGTCGACAGTGAGTCTACAGCTGTGGCTTTGGATGATTATTCCTGCTCTGCCCTCGTTGTACAACAGCACCACACCAGGCAGAGAGGGAGAACTACAGCCTCCCTACCTTCTGTCTGTCTGTCTGTCTGTCTGTCTGTACCACCGTGGTGGGGGTGGGGGTGGGGGGGCAGACTGACTGACAGGTAGACAGGGGGAGGGGGGAGGGGGGAATCAGGGAGAAATGAGGACACAGAGAGAGAGAGTGGTAAACAGAAGACAGCGTGACAGGCAGGGTTAGAGGGCTGAGCGGGCTTTGTTTTGATCTGTGAGAGAGATGGGGGGAGAGAGAGTAGGGAGGGGGTAGCCCCCCCTGCGCCCCTAGTGGCGAAAAAGTGAAAAACTTCTGGGAACCCAGATTAGTGATTGGCTGATTGTGAGAAAGTAAGAGGAAAGGGTTTAGAGGCCCAGTGGTCCTCAAAGTGTCTGTTTAAAAATAGCAGATCTACAAGCTCACGAGTTTGTACATCTGCAAGTTTGTACATCTGCTTTTTTTTTTTACAAATACGGCACACTTTTTTGCACAAAACCTTTTCAGATGGGGGTCCGCGGCCAAATATATGATGGGGAACTGCTAGAACAGCTGAGGGGCTCTGACCACCTGTTTTGTTCTCTCTCTCTCTCTCTCTCTCTCTCTCTCTCTCTCTCTCTCTCTCTCTCTCTCTCTCTCTCTCTCTCTCGCTCAGATCTCAGTCGAGGCCACGGAACTAATTCTAATTAGCATGAAATTAAATGCTTTATTTTAGCCTAATAAAACCTAAAGTCACTGCTTACTTGACACAAATTCAAGGGACACAAATTTTCCCCCCAAAGCATAACTGTACGAATACTAATTCCTCCTATTTATAAATCTCCAGCATGCTTCCTCAATTCCTCACATAACTTGTTTTCAAAGGGGACCGACCGCAGTGCTATAAGTCAACAGTTATATTAAACGTGAACTTCCAAGAGGAACAGGTATTTTGCCATTGCCATCGTTGTCACCATAAGCCTGTTGGTTTTAAAACCTGCTTTTGTGCAAAGACACACTACGACGTCGGCAGGGGTAGGCAACCTTAGGGCACGGTGCCAACATAATTGACACAGAGGAGGGTAATCACTGACGCACTGGCATAAGTGTGGATTTTTCTTTTAAACTACTGTGTACATATATATATATATATATATATATATATATATCGTTGTCGGGTGAAAACCAAAACCGTTCATTTTGCATTTATCATTTTAAAAATTTAAACAGATCTACAAGCACACAACGCCTTGCAGGTATTATGGGTATTATGGGTATTGCCTAACAACCGGAGGGGCATCATTCCCCGCGGGTGGCAAAGGAAGCATGCGTATTCTTGCTCAAGATGAAGAAACAAACAAAAAGCATCACTTTCTCAGCAATGTTGTCTTTCCTGAGGTCCTGACAATATAAATGTATATCACATTTCAGGCCTTTGGTCTGAAAAAGAGATATCCATATTGGCATAAAGGGACACAGATAGACAGATACAGAGATATCCATATATGGGCATAAAAGGACACAGACAGACAGATACAGAGATCTCCATATATGGGCATAAAATGGACGCCGACAGACAGATACAGATATCTCCATATATGGGCATAACTGGACACAGGCAAACAAATGGTCAAAACGGGTCCTATGACAACAGGTATAACAGAGATCTCCATATATGGGCATAAAATGGACGCAGACAGATAGATATCTCCATTATTGGCATAAATGGACACAGGCAAACAGATGGTCAAAACGGGTCCTATGACAAAAGGTATAATGGGGTTTGCATTAAAGGATGGGACACATCGTTCCAGAGTAGGCCGGTCCCCAACTAGCTTCTAGTATTATTAGATTTCACATTATTTTCTCCTCAGCTTTCTCAGTGATGTCAAGAAGAGAAGAGCAGCAGGAATATCACCAGACTCCGTACGCTAAATGGTAACGTCACGTCCGCTTTCCACGCTAACAATGGGAGTCGACTTAAGTGTCAGAACTCTCTCTATCATGGGTCTGGGCTAGTAGTCCACAAGGCCAAAGCTGGTATAAAAGGACTGTGTCATTTTTCTCCACTGTGGACATGCTGGTGTCGCTTTAGGTTACTTAACTCACTGAAACCCTTGCCACACTGTTTACACACAAAGGGTCTTTCTCCAGTGTGGACAAGCTGGTGTTTCTTCAGAGAACCCAACTGACTGAAACCCTTGTCACACTGTTTACACAGAAAGGGTCTTTCTCCAGTGTGGATACGCTGGTGTATCTTCAGAGAACCCAACTGACTGAAATTCTTGTCACATTGTTGACACACAAAGGGTTTTTCTCCAGTGTGGATACGCTGGTGTATCTTCAGGGTACCTAACACACTGAAACTCTTGTCACATTGTTGACACACAAAGGGTTTTTCTCCAGTGTGGATACGCTGGTGTATCTTCAGGGTACATAACACACTGAAACTCTTGTCACATTGTTGACACACAAAGGGTTTTTCTCCAGTGTGGACACGCTGGTGTGTCTTCAGGGTACCTAACACACCGAAACTCTTGTCACATTGTTGACACTGGAATGGATTTTCTTTGGTGTGGACATGCTGGTGTTTGTTAAGAGTCGATACCTCCATGAGGTTTCCTTTCATGTGTAAGTCAACAAACGTGTCTTTACTGCTCCTGGCTGAGTCGAAGTCCTCGCGAGATCTTGGCTGGTCTGTGTCTCCTTGTTTCTGGCTGGTTACACACCTGGTGATTTTCAGAGAGGAAGATGAGGGGCGCTGTGCATTCCTCATCATTTGACAGTATAGGTTGTTGGGGAAGCTCTTCATGTCTTCATGGAGGAGGACCTGAGAATTGAAGGCACGTGGAAACTCAGAACAGTAGAGCTGCGTCTTTGAAGATTGGTTCATGGTCACAGCTTCTGTTACTTTGCCTGTGAATTGGAAGGCGTTTCTTTGTCTCTTGCAGGCTGGAAATGTTAGGTTTTAATGATATTCTCTGTCAATCTCTTCCTCCCTCTCTAGTTGTCTATGTCTCCATATATCTGGAAATGCCTTCTCTTCGTCGATCTCAGACTAAATGTGGACATTTAAAAACTGCCTCACATCTTATTCAGGCTGACCAGAGCTCTGGTCTGATGTCACAAAACACAAACCGTTGACATCATTCCTAACAACACCGATTTACACAGACACAGTTGCAATTCATCCATCAGTGACTTTGGCTTTGTATGGCATTTACGTAAATCACATACGTGCCCATATATGGAGATTTATCTGTCAGTCCTTGTCTCTTTTATGGGCATATCGGTTGGATCAGCTGTGTTTTGTACAAATGTACATCGTGCAAGTACGAGTAAGAACATAGGCAAAAATCTAGTCTTTTTTTGACATTGCATGTCCTAATGCTCAGCGATGCTGTCCCTTGAAGAGACAGCAGTAAAACCTGACTTGTGTCCGTGATGTCCCTCATATGATTGTAGATGTGACCATAAACAGCCATTTATGTGAAAATCTGTTTGTGTTAGTATCTGTCAGTCCTTGTCCCTTTTATGCCCATATATGGAGATCCCTGATGGCCTCACAACGCCTTGCGCTGCGAGGCGTTGTGAGCTTGTAGATCGGCTATTTTCGGCAAAGAGCTTTGGTGTAGAGGAGAAAAAGAGCAGACTAAGTACAGAGTGAAAGGTCAAGTTTGTTAAGTATTGACGGTTCAAGTGGTTAAATCTGAAAACACACATTGACATGAATCCAAAATACACTGATGATTGTGCTGTCAAACAATGAAACTATATGGAATCTATGAACAGGTTGTGAGGGTCCCTGCTTCATCTCTCACTCAACTAAGGGGTCCTTGGCCTGAAAACGTTGAAGACCGCTGATTTAAACTACTATAAT
>NC_137815.1:50601555-50606555 GCF_963921795.1 Nannobrachium achirus
CACACACACACACACACACACACACACACACACACACACACACACACACACACACACAGCTCCACTTCACACGGGTGTGATTTTTTTATTTCAGCTCGCCCGAGGAGCGGGCGAATTGAATGGGCCAATCAGGGCTTTAGACTTGGGGCACGTGGTAGGCTGGTCCGGTCCCAGCCCCCCCCCCCCCCCCAGCCCCCTCCCTTCAGAGCTCTTCTGCCCACGTGAGAGTCCCTAGTGGACTCTGATTGGTGCTCTTCTGCCCACGTGAGTCGCTAGTGGACTCTGATTGGTCTGTGAAAACTGTCATGGCGGAGTCAGACTCGACTCGAATTATTTTAATAAACTATTATAGTGCCGTTTCATTACGTTTTAATACCATTTTGCACTAACGTAAACATGCAATCATATAATATGTTATAAGAAATAACGTATTTTTGCAATGTCACGGCACGTCACCGCCGGGGGCTCTAAGTGTGTGTGTGTGTGTGTGTGTGTGTGTGTGTGTGTGTGTGTGTGTGTGTGTGTGTGTGTGTGTGTGTGTGTGACGTCAATAGGCTTTAGCCCGCCCCCCCAGAAGTGGAATGTCTGCCCGAAATCTCAGACTCTCTTCCCAAAATGAAGTGTGTGATAGAGTCTGACGCTTGCAGTCAGGCTAATTTAGACTGGGAACGCATTATTACACGTTATTTTCTGCTTTAGCTATTGAAAAATAGCAGATATACAAGCTCACAGCACGGCACCGAGTGCCACGCTGCAAGCTTGTAGATCTGCTTTTTTTTTTTTTTCGTGAAAAAGATTTTTTGAAAAACCTATGTTTCTATGTCAGTGATGCAGCGAATGTACACTTAAAAAATATATATGTGACGGAGAGAGTCGCAGCCCCAGCCTTGAAGTCTAGTATCTCCCTTGTCCCATAGGGATATCCCTTTGAGGTGATGGTTAAGATATTGGACTTTCACGTGGGAGGCCTGGGTTCGAAGCCCGGGTGGGGAGGTCCGATTCACCTCTGTTACACATATATTCAAAGATTTGCACAAATGTAGAACTACAAGCTGTGAGCTTGTGTATCAGCTATTTTTCAATAGCTAAAGTATGAAAGAATTAAGGCCCCTCCACCTTGGGCCCTGGTAACTGTCTGTCGGTCGGTCGGTCTCTCTGTCCAGCTGTCTTCCTTGTTAGGGGCTATCTTTCTCTCTGTCTCTCTCTGTCAATTCAATTCAGTGGAGCTTCATTGGCGTGAGAAAACATACATTTACATTGCCAAAGCAGATGTGTCTCTGTCTGTCTGTCTGTCTGTCTGTCTGTCTGTCTGTCTGTCTGTCTGGTCAGCCCAGTATTGTACCACACGCACACGCACACACGCACGCACGCACGCACGCACGCACGCACGCATGCACGCAGGCAGGCAGGCAGGCACGCACACACACACACACACACACACACAGAGTTGCGTGTCAGTGAATTATTGCGACCGAAGGTCGCATATACTCTGAAAAACCGTGTCGCTTGAGTGACCTTCCTTCCTTCCTTCCTTCCTTCCTTCCTTCTGTAACCTTCCTTCTGTACGGGAGTGATGTCAGTGTGATGTCAGCGAGTTGTGACATCACTTCCTGTACAGGGCGGCTACACAAAATGTGGATAACACTATATGGAGATAGTCCAGTCCATCATGTCATATGGGACTACCGTCATAGACAGTAGCCAAAAGAGAAGGATACACAAGACTAAGAAAGACAAAAAAAAGAGAAGAATAAAAAAGAAAAAAAAGGAGGAGGATAAAGATACCAAAAGGAGAGAGAAGAAAGGGTGGATGAGGTACAATGTGTCTCAGAAAAGAAAATGTAACAAGGAAGTGGCAACGGGGCGGCTAGATAAAGTTATTAGGCCTGGATCCGACTTTAAGTCGACGCACATGATTCCAGAAGTGTAGCGCTTATTCGCTCTTGTATCAAACTGGTACTCGAAACGTTCTTACAATTTAATATATATTTTCTAAAGTAAATAAAGGGGGGCTGTGAAAAAAAGAGAAGAATAAAAAAGAAAAAAAGGAGGAGGAGGATAAAGATACCAAAAGGAGAGAGAAGAAATGGTGGATGAGGTACAATGTGCGGTATCCTCCTTGTCAAGCTCGACGTTGGGCATTTGGACACATGGAGAAATGGAGCGAACCTGCGTGGCCTATACATGGAGATGTGGTACAGAAGGACTCATATATGGGCATAAAAAGTATGTCATGTGACATCACTTCCTGTACAGACAGTCAGACAGACAGCCATTGACTCCGGCCTAACAATGGCTACTGTCTATGACGGTAGTCCCATATGACATGATGGACTGGACTATCTCAATATATAGTGTTCTCCACATCTCCATGTTTAGGCCCTATCGCTCACACCCTAGGTGGGGTTGGCGATAGGGCCTTTTTTTGTGTGGAGTTTGCATGTTCTCCCCGTGTCTCCTAGGGTTGATAACAACTAGAATCGTCAGAGAAACGCTGTGGTTGGCCAGATAGTCAAGAATTGGCGCGACCTCGCCCTTTTACACCATGATAGATTGTCCGCCATCTTGAATTTTCTCCAAAACACACTTTTTGCTCCTTTTCCTACATATTTTCTTCAAATGTCACAAAAATCGGTACACATGATCCACACACACACACACACACACACACACACACACACACACACACACACACACACACACACACACACACACACACACACACACACAGCTCCACTTCACACGGGTGTGATTTTTTTATTTCAGCTCGCCCGAGGAGCGGGCGAATTGAATGGGCCAATCAGGGCTTTAGACTTGGGGCACATGGTAGGCTGGTCCGGTCCCAGCCCCCCCCCCCCCCCCCCCCCAGCCCCCTCCCTTCAGAGCTCTTCTGCCCACGTGAGAGTCCCTAGTGGACTCTGATTGGTGCTCTTCTGCCCACGTGAGTCGCTAGTGGACTCTGATTGGTCTGTGAAAACTGTCATGGCGGAGTCAGACTCGACTCGAATTATTTTAATAAACTATTATAGTGCCGTTTCATTACGTTTTAATACCATTTTGCACTAACGTAAACATGCAATCATATAATATGTTATAAGAAATAACGTATTTTTGCAATGTCACGGCACGTCACCGCCGGGGGCTCTAAGTGTGTGTGTGTGTGTGTGTGTGTGTGTGTGTGTGTGTGTGTGTGTGTGTGTGTGTGAGACGTCAATAGGCTTTAGCCCGCCCCCCCAGAAGTGGAATGTCTGCCCGAAATCTCAGACTCTCTTCCCAAAACGAAGTGTGTGATAGAGTCTGACGCTTGCAGTCAGGCTAATTTAGACTGGGAACGCATTATTACACGTTATTTTCTGCTTTAGCTATTGAAAAATAGCAGATATACAAGCTCACAGCGCGGCACCGAGTGCCACGCTGCAAGCTTGTAGATCTGCTTTTTTTTTTTTATTGTGAAAAAGATTTTTTGAAAAACCTATGTTTCTATGTCAGTGATGCAGCGAATGTACACTTAAAAAATACATATGTGACGGAGAGAGTCGCAGCCCCAGCCTTGAAGCCTCAAAAGTCTAGTATCTCCCTTGTCCCATAGGGATATCCCTTTGAGGTGATGGTTAAGATATTGGACTTTCACGTGGGAGGCCTGGGTTCGAAGCCCGGGTGGGGAGGTCCGATTCACCTCTGTTACACATATATTCAAAGATTTGCACAAATTTAGAACTACAAGCTGTGAGCTTGTGTATCAGCTATTTTTCAATAGCTAAAGTATGAAAGAATTAAGGCCCCTCCACCTTGGGCCCTGGTAACTGTCTGTCGGTCGGTCGGTCTCTCTGTCCAGCTGTCTTCCTTGTTAGGGGCTATCTTTCTCTCTGTCTCTCTCTGTCAATTCAATTCAGTGGAGCTTCATTGGCGTGAGAAAACATACATTTACATTGCCAAAGCAGATGTGTCTCTGTCTGTCTGTCTGTCTGTCTGTCTGGTCAGCCCAGTATTGTACCACACGCACACGCACACGCACGCACGCACGCACGCACGCACGCACGCACGCACGCACGCACGCACGCACGCACACACACACACACACACACACACACACACACAGACACACACACACACACACACACACACACACACACACACACAGAGTTGCGTGTCAGTGAATTATTGCGACCGAAGGTCGCATATACTCTGAAAAACCGTGTCGCTTGAGTGACCTTCCTTCCTTCCTTCCTTCCTTCCTTCCTTCCTTCCGTAACCTTCCTTCTGTAACCTTCCTTCTGTACGGGAGTGATGTCAGTGTGATGTCAGCGAGTTGTGACATCACTTCCTGTACAGGGCGGCTACACGAAATGTGGATAACACTATATATGGAGATAGTCCAGTCCATCATGTCATATGGGACTACCGTCATAGACAGTAGCCAAAAGAGAAGGATACACAAGACTAAGAAAGACAAAATCAGAGAAGAATAAAAAAGAAAAAAAAGGAGGAGGAGGATAAAGATACCAAAAGGAGAGAGAAGAAAGGGTGGATGAGGTACAATGTGTCTCAGAAAAGAAAATGTAACAAGGAGGTGGCAACGGGGCGGCTAGATAAAGTTATTAGGCCTGGATCCGACTTTAAGTCGACGCACAGGATTCCAGAAGTGTAGCGCTTATTCGCTCTTGTATCAAACTGGTACTCGAAACGTTCTTAGAATTTAATATATATTTTCTAAAGTAAATATGGGGGCGGCTGTGAAAAAAAGAGAAGAATAAAAAAGAAAAAAAGGAGGAGGAGGATAAAGATACCAAAAGGAGAGAGAAGAAAGGGTGGATGAGGTACAATGTGTCTCAGAAAAGAAAATGTAACAAGGAGGTGGCAACGGGGCGGCTAGATAAAGTTATTAGGCCTGGATCCGACTTTAAGTCGACGCACAGGATTCCAGAAGTGTAGCGCTTATTCGCTCTTGTATCAAACTGGTACTCGAAACGTTCTTAGAATTTAATATATATTTTCGAAAG
>NC_137815.1:50611555-50621555 GCF_963921795.1 Nannobrachium achirus
CACACACACACACACACACACACACACACACACACACACACACAGCAGCGCGCTATGAGCTTGTATATCTTCTATTTTAGAAAAAAAACTTGAAAATGTGTGCAAACGTGAAAATGTGTGCACATCTTTGAATATACAGTATATAATTTTTACCTAAAATCTTTGCTTCGTGGAGGGTCACTGGAACATCATATTTTGACATGGGGGTCCGCGGTCAAATACTGTACATATAATCCTTGACAATAAAAACTTGGAGCAACTGAGATAAAGTGTGTTTTTTTCAGAAAACCATTAGGATTTAGAAGACATTTTATGGTATTTTTCAACAAAAAAAAAGAAAAGAAAATTGCATAAAAAGTTGAAATATGGAGATACGAGGTTTGTGCCCTGATGACAGCGGTGATATTATGGGATAGCACTGAGTCACTGTGACCGGTGGAACAGCTCTGAGATGAAGCCGCTGATTCAGAGCTGCCTTCACAATGTCAGCTGTCAGTGGACCAGTGTGTGTGTGTGTGTGTGTGTGTGTGTGTGTGTGTGTGTGTGTGTTTGTGTGTGTGTGTGTGTGTGTGTGTGTGTGTGTGTGTGTGTGTGTGTGTGTGTGTGTGTGTGTGTGTGTGTGTGTGTGTGTGTGTGTGTGTGTGTGAGCCACCCCGCTGAGCGTACCGACAGGAAGTCCGAACCGTTTTGAGGATTGAATTTGTGTTGAATGGAGTGGAGGCTATGGGTCTGGTCGATTTTTGTCATCTTTCACCACATCTGTCTTTTTTACGCGGCTGCGATGACGACGTGGCTCAGTCAGGAAGGTTAGAGTTACTGACAAGGTCCTTGAGTGACCTTAGTGATTTGTCTCATGCTGCTCTGTGGTTGACAATTAATTACCCTGACCGTTTGGAGAGGAACCAGTCCGAGTGCTTTCCTTCAGACCTGTGGTTTGTATTGCTTTTCTCATCAGAGGTGAGCAATCTGGAAGAGGGTCTGTCTGTCCGTGACCGGAGACATAATATCACAAACCGCTCCACTGATCAGCAACTCATCTCTAGAGCACACCGCCATAATTACCTCCTAAACTTTTACCCACGTAATGTTTTTTGAAATGTTTAACGTAAAAGTTTATAATGGAAGTCAACGAGGCTTGGACTGAAATCATATGTCATAGATATGTCATAGTCATAGATGACTGATTCAACGTTTTCAGGCCAAGGACCCCTTAGTTGATAGAGCGATGAAGCAGGGACCCCCACAACCTAGATTCCATATAGTTTCATTGTTTGACAGCACTATCCTCAGTATATTTTGGATTCATGTCAATTTCTGATATTTAACCACTTGAACCGTCAATACTTAATAAACTTGACCTTTCACTCTGTACTTGGTCTGCTCTTTTTCCCCTCTACACCAAACCTGTTTAATAAAAATAGCCGATCTACAAGCTCACAATGGGTGTGTTTATATGCACATTCAGAATGGCATTCAGAATGAACTTATTCCGAATAGAGCTTCATACCCAAACGTTTACATGGGACCTGAATACAATTATCCCTCATTCCACTGTCATTTACATGACCAAAGGATTCATTCGGAATAGAACTTTGGGCATGCGCAAAGTAGGCCTACTTCAGGTCGGAGAAGGGGGGGGGCAGTTCAGACAGCAGTTCATTCCGAATGGAGCGTTTATATGACAAATGTATCCCGATTGAAACGGCATAAACCACCTCTTCAGACCAGAATGAAAATTCATTAGGGTCAGACCGGAATGGCCATTCCTAAACGTTTATATGAGCATTTCTATTCTGAATGAGCAGTCATTCCGAATATAAGTGGAATACATCTGTGTATATAAACGCACCCATTGCCTCGCAGCACGAGGCGTTGTGAGCTTGGAGATCTGCTATTTTTGGCTAAAGTTCTCAGAATATGGACACTAGTAGCTCAGTGGCTTAGTGACATTACCGTTACGGAGCGGAAAAAAGCGCCAAATTTTGCATGGGCCTTCTTTATGACCTACTGAAGGATTTCAGAAGGGTAAACAAACATACATATTCAAAATACCTCTATAGTGCACAAAAGTTATCTTGATCAAAAACAGCAAAAAACGCCTATACTAAAAGAGGGTTAATTCTTGCCATGTGTCCTCCTGCTGCTAGTTTTTACATCATACTTGCACAGGGTGTCTACAGGTAGTGTCTTGACATCCCAGAACAGCTAGAATGCCAATATTTGATTCCATTATGAATCATTTGGCTTTTAAATAAGGCCTCATTATAGGCGGAAATAGCAAAAAAGAAAAACAGATGGATTTTGGATGATGATTCCAAACACAGCACATGAAGTATTATTCATCAAACCTTTTATACAATCATACTGTTCAAACTCTACTGATTGAGGCCTAAACTAAAACAAATGAAAGGGGAGAAGGATCAGGACAGGTCAGATGGGGCGTGCGAACAGCCTGACATCAGGGTTGAGGACCAAGGGCCTTGATGACTCTCCTTACTCCACTAAGAAGCAATCTGCAAGGGAGACAGGCAAGAAAGAGTGTGTTGTCACAATTTAAACAAATGGACATGTATATGTATGTGAAAACTTGGTGTATTGGTGTACTTTACTGTATCTGCATGGTGTCTATTTGCAAGTTGCATTTGCAAAGTCCAGAACAGTCAAGATTTGCGTTGCTGCATTTACAACTGGAACAGTCCCCTTTACACACACATTTTATCAGCACTCTGCAGGCAATGGAGACCTCGGGAATGCTTATCCACACTGGCACCCATGACCTTGATGCATCCTTGGTCCAGCCAAAGTCCTTTGGAGAAGGAATCGCTTGCTGTTTGTCTGTGCTGGTTGCCCAGATTCCTGTCTGAAACACAGACAGTTTTACATGCTGGAGAAGTGCATCCTGCGTGGGAGGATCTCTCCATCGGCCGACTCTCTTGACAGAAGAGTTCCTTCCTTGTTTGACTGATGGAATTCAAAGGACTGGCTTTATTGTACATGATCACAGTCAGTCTTTCAAGCGTCTGGAAATGCTCAGGGTCAACATTTAGTTCCTGGAATGGATGCTTTGCCAGGTACACAAATGCTTCTGTAGCAGCAGCATCAACAAGCCAGCAAGGATCACGATGACATCAGTGTCCACAGTTCGCACAAGATCCGTCTTTGCTCCATGCTTCAGTGCATGTTGTAGATGAACCACAATCCTTGTGTCTACCTCCTCATGGTTGCAACATTCCATCATGCTACTGGAACCGAAAGCTTGTCTTGACACCGCTTGGCCTGATGTTACATATACAGCTTTGGTTGGTGGCCAGCTGAACTCTTTGATCTTAGATGTTAAACGATTTGGTGGTGCTTCAACCCTTGACTGACATCTGGGTGGCTTTTGGCATGGGAAAAAGATTCCGGCTTTGTCACATAAACCACATCTGCAAAAGCCTGGGGGAACCCAAATCTCGAGGTCTGCTTATGTTCCATGCATATTCAGGCTGTGACACAACATCTGCATTCAATGGAAAAGGAGAGAAGTCAGCTTGGAAGGCCTGGAAGGCCTATGATCTTGTGACGGATCTTGTGCGAACTGTGGACACTGATGTCATCGTGATCTTTGCTGGCTTGTTGATGATGCTGCTACAGAAGCATTTGTGTACCTGGCAAAGCATCCATTCCAGGAACTAAATGTTGACTCTGAGCATTTCCAGACGCTTGAAGACTGACTGTGATCATGTACAATAAAGCCAGTCCTTTGAATTCCATCAATCAAACAAGGAAGGAACTCTTCTGTCAAGAGAGTCGGCCGATGGAGAGATCCTCCCATGCAGGATGCACTTCTCCAGCATGTAAAAAGGGCTGTGTTTCAGACAAGAATCTGGGCAACCAGCACAGACAAACAGCAAGCGATTCCTTCTCCAAAGGACTTTGGCTGGACCAAGGATGCATCAGGGTCATGGGTGCCAGTGTGGATAAGCATTCCTGAGGTTTCCATTGCCTGCAGAGAGCTGATAAAATGTGTGTTAAGGGGACTGTTCCAGTTGTAAATGCAGCAACGCAAATCTCGACTGTTCTGGACTTTGCAAATGCAACTGCTGCAAATAGACACCATGCAGATACAGTAAGGTACACCAATACACCAAGTGTTCACATAAATATACATGTCCATTTGTTTAAATAGTGACAACACACTCTTTCTTGCCTGTCTCCCTTGCAGATTGCTTCTTAGTGGAGTAAGGAGAGTCATCCAGGCCCTTGGTCCTCAACCCTGATGTCAGGCTGTTCGCACGCCCCAGCTGACCTGTCCCGATCCTTCTCCCCTTTAATTTATTTTAGTTTAGGCCTGAATCAGTAGAGTTTGAACAGTATGATTGTATTAAAGGTTTGATGGATAATACTTCATGTGCTGTGTTTGGAATCATCATCCAAAATCCATGATCTATTTTTTTTGCTATTTCCGCCTATAATGAGGCCTTATTTAAAAGCCAAATGATTCATAATGGAATCAAATATTGGCATTCTAGCTGTTCTGGGATGTCAAGACACTACCTGTAGACACCCTGTGCAAGTATGATGTAAAAACTAGCAGCAGGAGGACACATGGCAAGAATTAACCCTCTTTTAGTATAGGCGTTTTTTGCTGTTTTTGATGAAGATAACTTTTGTGCACTATAGGGGTATTTTGAATATGTATGTTTGTTTACCCTTCTGAAATCCTTCAGTGGGTCATAAAGAAGGCCCATAAAAAAATTGGCGCTTTTATCCGCTCCGTATCGGTATGCTCATAAACGTGCGCTAAGCCACTGCACTATAGGGTTCAAGTGCATGCATAAAGGAGAAAAAAAGTTTCTATCACACAAAGATTTGGAGGACCCCCTGTAGTAACTCTGAGGACCCCCTGGGGGTCCCAGACCCCCTGTTGAAGACCCCTGAAGTACGCACTGAAGAGACACTTATGCCCACAGGCCGTTGCCAAATCGTTTTATTTTTTGTTTTATGAAAAGCCTCCATTTTTTGAAAGGCACAATATAAATTGTGTCATTATTATTTTATTATTCGTATTTCCTCCGGTGGGAATGGATGAATGTAACGCACATTGTCAAGCACTTTGGATGAAGGCGCAATATAAATGTACCATTTACCATTTTATAGGCATACTGAATGGATGGATGGATGGGTAAGTGCGGAACGGATAGGTGGACGGGCGGACAGATAGATAGTTGGAAAGGACAGTGTGTGTGTGTGTGTGTGTGTGTGTGTGTGTGTGTGTGTGTGTGTGTGTGTGTGTGTGTGTGTGTGTGTGTGTGTGTGTGTGCGCGCGCACGTGCACGTGTTCAGCCAGGCACAGAGAGTGAGCTCATGGGCTGTGTTCTGGGTCTCTATAAATATTGTAGATGCCATGTGCTTCCAGCACTCCCTTTCTTTAACCGTGCTACTGTATGATGTCACCACGGTACACCTCTCGCACGCACGCACGCACGCACGCGCGCGCGCGCGCACACACACACACACACACACACACACAGCTGTGCAGCCATGGCCTAATAACCATAGCAACATTGAGGTGTGGTTGGCAGGGATATTTATTGAACACAGTCCTGAGCCAAATTCCCAAACCTAAATCTATGCTCACTTGCTCACTCCACACTCAGACTGGTCCTCAAGCTTAACAAGGAAATAGTTTGTGTACCGAACGCTCATTTTACTCATTTTGCTTTTGGAGGAGCCGAGACCGGAGACCGAGTGAGCTCTCCAAGCGTGCGCGCGTGTGTGTGTGTGTGCGTGTGTGTCTGAGAGAGATGTAAGAAGAAGCTTCTGAACCACTGCGGAAGGCAAGGAGATGAGGAGGACCCGACAAAAGGACAGAGTGTTAACGACTTGGCTCAGAGCCAGGCCAAACGACACACGACCACACTGATAGTTGAACCACTTAAGCCCTAAATTAGTCAAGTTGATATTTATTTGGCTGCGGAATATTATTAGTCAGGGAATATTATTAAAACCTGGGAATAAATTCCTTACCAAACAATTTCTTCACCAATGTGTTCGTACAGGTGAAACATATCTAACAAAGATTGAAATTCAACATCCCTAGCAAAATGTTTGACAGCCAGGGTAATTCTGGGTCTCATTCACTTACTGTACACTATACTGTAAGGGAAAAAATGACTCCCAAAAATACGCTTTAAGTAGCATGTTAGGGGTCTAACTAGGTGTTTTTAATTATTCATAATCCATTGCAAGCATTTGTTTTGCACGAAAAACATTCATTGGGCTAAAAACAGACCCAAAAACCGACGGTTTAGTGATGAGTCATCACTTTTCACATTTGTATTTGTATGTATTTTTGACCCAAGGAATGTTTTTTGTGCAAAACAAATGCTTGCAATGGATTCAGAATATTTAAAAACACCTAGTTAGACCCCTCACATCCCACTTAAAGCATATTTTTGGGAGTATTTTTTTCCCTACAGTACAGTGTATAGTAAGTGAATGAGACCCAGAATTAGCCAGTAGCTATGCTCCTCCCCTAAAAGCTTTTGTCCAATGCGAGCTTAGCAACCGGCAGCTTGCCAAGGCTGTTGCCAAGGCAAACCTTGGCAAGCAGGAAGTTATTCTAAGCTAGCATTGGACAAAAGCTTTTTGGGAGGGGCATAGCTACTGGCTAATTACCCTAGCTGTCAAACATTTAGCTAGGGATGTTGAATTTCAATCTTTGTTAGATATGTTACTAGACACCTTTATGAACACATTGGTGAAGAAATTGTTGGGTAAGGAATTTATTCCCAGATTTGACAGGTATTCTGCTAATTATCCCTGACTATATCTGAAAATTAAGGTTTTATGGAGGGGACGCCCAGAAGAGGAAAAAAAAAATCAAGATCATTGAACCACACAGCCGTCACAGCTTGTCCGTATACGACCGGGCGGGTAACGTCTGACACTATGGTTCCCCTGATACATCACTGTGACATCACAGGTGACATCACAGTGATGTCAGATACTCAGAGCAGGGATAACGCCTGACACTGCGGTTCCCCTGACACATCACTGTGACATCACAGGTGATGACACATTTTCATTTTTTTCTTTTTCAAATATATATATAAAAATCAAACCTCGGTTCGAAGTGGAGCGGTGAATCTGAGCAGATATACCCTGTGTGTGTTGCTAAATGCCTAAACTGTAAACTGTGCCTGTGAGTGAGTGGTGAGTGTGCCTGGCCTGCACAAAACAGCGCCCCTCCTTTAACTAGTGTGTTGTGTGTGGCCACTCAAGGTATTGCCAGGCTACGGACACGGCCAGCCACCCAGCCACCCACCCACCCACCCACGGACATACCCACGGACATACCTGTCTATTGGGAGCGCTTTCACCGCTCCAAAAATAGCAGATGCACAATATCGCAGTATGGCACTGAGTGACATGCTGGGAGCCTGTAGATCTGTTGTTTTGAATAGCTAACATCTAAATGGATGAAGTGGTTCAAATGATTGCTCTGTAAACCAAATACATAGGAAAGAAACAAAATGTGTGACACAAAAAGAAATAAAACTGTGACTAGGGTTAGGGCTGAGCACGATTATGACATTGGACTTGACGCTTAATTGACTCAAATAATTGCGTGAAACATTGGAACATTGTGGATAAAAGTTACATTTCTGTTTGGCTTTTGGGCTTTGTAAACAAAAGGTGTACTAGGCAGATATAACGAATACCTACACAAATAACTATACTTTATATGACTTTAGCAGACTGCCTCACTAACACACACACACGCACACACACACACGCACGCACGCACGCACGCACGCACGCACGCAGGCGCACGCACACACACACACACACACACACACACACACACACACACACACACACACACAGGTCAATATGTCAAGGTGCATTGGCTTACAATCACTCCACTTCTTATATCTTTACACCTCCACCCCCCTCTACATCAGTGGCAATGCTGTGGAGGTGGTCTCTAGTTTCAACCACCTGGGAGTGCACATTGCAAACGACCTGACCTGGAAGCAGAACTCAGCCTCCTTATTAAAATAGGCTCACCAGCGAGTCTACCTCCTGAGGAGACTGAAGCAGGCGGGGCTGCAGGGTACCCCTGTCCTCACTCACTACAGGTGTGCGGTGGAGCGCATCCTCGCGGGAGAGTATCTTTTTGCAGGTCTTTAAGTCCAAGTGTACCAACAAAGCAACTGGGTTAAGCACTGTTGGTCCGACCAGTTTAACATTCACCAGGTTAGCATTCACCAGCGTTGGCAGGTTAGCATTTCACCAGGTTAGCATTGACCAGCGTCGGCAGGTTAGCATTCACCAGCATTAGTTTTACTGAGGTTAGGGTCATAATAATATAATAATAAACTTTATTTATATAGCACTTTTCAAAAGCAAGTTAACAAAGTGCTTCACATCGCACACATCACAAACCCCGACAACAGATTGGGGTAAGAAAAACAAAAACATAAATGAAAAACACAGGCAATTAGATTAAGGGTTAAGGTTAGGTTTAGGTGTATCTCCATCCCCCTGAGTTTTCGTCACCTCCGCGCAGCCAATCACAAGATTCCGCTGCCTTAACCCAGTTGCCTTTTTGATACTTAACTCGGACTTAACGACCTGCAAAAAACACTCTCCCGCATCCTCACATCCTGCATCACTGTGTGGCATGGAAACTGCTCTGCTGCAGACAGGAAGGCTCTGCAGCGAGTGGTGAAGTCTGCTCAGAAAATCACCGTAAGCAGCCTACCTGCCATCAGTGACAGGCATTGACACAGGGCTCTATTTTGATTGTCTTAAGTTCCAGCTCTTATGCCTTAACTTTAAGGCCTGTCCACACTCTCTTCGACCACCAAACTTTTCATCGGAAAGATCGGTTCAACTACAAAATGACGTCACTCACATCTTCTGAAAAGCATTTCCCTGAATTAGAGTTCGGAAAGGTGCATGTCGGAAAGTCGGAACTCTCAGACGAAAAGTTCGGTGGTCGGAGACAGTATGGACAGGCCTTTAAGTTAAAGCATAAGGAGTGCATCTCTCCATTCCGACATGTCTCCTTTCCGACATGTCTCCATTCCGACATTAACCCTATCTCTTACCCTAACCCTAACCTTAACCTCTATGGAAGTATTGCCACTCTGACAATAAGAAGTCACTGTCGGAGTGGGAGTGGCGACATGTCGGTATGGAGAGCGCCCCCCAGGCATAAGAGCTGGTACTTAAAGGAGTGGCGACACCGGCCGAAAATTAACATTATGATACAGTAGGTCACGTGGTGTTTCTTCAAACGGTCTGAAAGGGAGGCGGGGCCGTATCAGTTAGTAGTGAATGTATACTTCGTCCGTCGTGCGGTGCCGCGCAATGTATACTTCGTCCGTCGTGCGGTGCCGCGCACAACGTGACGGCTTTGTTGTTAGCGTGTAGCCCTGCTAATGCTGAGCTATTGACACACACACACACACGCGCTAAAGCACACACACACAGGCTACACACACACACAGAGTGTATGAGCCACGGAGCACGGACCTCAGTCCGGCCGGTGAGACAGCAGGACATGGCTTGCTCCGGTCGGTCTACTCTGGTGCTCCAGTCAGGTTAGGGAAAGAGACAGCAGGGTATGGCCGACAAAACCGTCTCATAGACGGGGAGAAGCGTGTTGACCCTCGTACACCTTTTTTGACACCTTTTTTGAAGAAGACATGTACCTTTTTATCGGTCTAACCATTGATTTTAGCGAATGCTATATCATTTTTGGAGCGGTGAAAGCGCTCCCAATAGACAGGTATGTCCGTGGGTATGTGGGTGGCTGGCTGGCTGGCCGTGTCCGTCCGTCCGTAGCCTGGCAATACCTTGAGTGGCCACACACAACACACTAGTTAAAGGAGGGGCGCTGTTTTGTGCGCGCACACACACACACACACACACACACACACACACACACACACACACACACACACACACACACACACACACACACACACACACACACAGGGTATAG
>NC_137815.1:50629055-50644055 GCF_963921795.1 Nannobrachium achirus
GGCATCTTTAATGTATTGCATATTTCCAACTAGTAGCCCTACCTCAAATAGCCGCCTGGTTCCGTTCAAACGATGGAAGCGGCCCGGACTTCTTGTCAAATTAAATAAAAACATTTATTACAAATGTACAATATGAGTTTTGAGTTAGTATTCTTGGGTACAGAAGCTGCTTCAGCTTCAAAAGTCAGCAATACTTTTACAGAAATAAAATAATACCTGTAGCTTCCGAGTTCTGGACCAATTTACATGTGGTTTGGTTTGTATGATACAGGATTAAGAATGCTGGCTTTCATACCAACATTTGATACCAATACTTGTTATTATAGTTAAGCCATAAGGTGACAGAGTCATGGCGTTGAGGGTTAATTTTCAGTCATTGTCTCAGGTTCAGATTGCTCAAGGCACGTTTTGTTTATTATGTTATGATGTACGCAAATATGTCTATTTTGTGTTTTGTTTACAAACGAAAAGCCTTCCATTGAATGTCATCATCATTTAATTTTGATTGCAGTAATACAATTTATTGGGGATTTTTGCTTGAGTTTATTTATTTTTTATAGCATGGCTAGCACCCTCCCTGGAGAAAAATGTACCAGCCGCCACTGTTCAAAAATGTAATAAAAACTAAGCTATGATGACTAAGACTAAGACTAAATATATTGACAATTTCATCAACAAATAAAAACTAGACTAACATGTTAGAGAGGGACTATTGGGGAAGAGAACTAAAAGATGTACACGTTGTGAGCTTGTATATTGGCTATTTTCAGCACGCAACCAAGTGTAAAATCAAGCATTATGATGCCATCAAGGCCGGCCAAAATCCATTTTTTTGTCAACAAAATCAACTGTAGATTCAGTCGACTAAAATCGTATGAAATTTTGTTGACTAAAACATTTCGGATGACTAAAACTATTTCATTCAAAAGACTGTGACTAAAATTAAATATAAAAATGAACACTGGTATACACCCTACATATACTTCCTGTGTGTGTACGGTACAGGTTGATTCAGAGACATGCGAGATGGTGAAGTCAGTGTGAAAGATGTCCGTGTTGCAGGCCATGTCACTGCATCCATTACTGACTTCATTTATCGCTCCGTCTGTCCGCGGTGTCGCGCCGCGGCGAAAATAGCAGACCTGCAAGCTCACAGCGCGTTGCAGACGCGACGCGCTGTGAGCTTGCAAGTCTGCTATTTTCGGTGGGCCGCCACATTGCGTACGGCGACGTATAAATGGGGCTCAATGGGGCTTGCATACATGTTTACTGACCTTCATTCAAAATGAAAGATGTGTGTGTGTGTGTGTGTGTGTGTGTGTGTGTGTGTGTGTGTGTGTGTGTGTGTGTGTGTGTGTGTGTCTGTAGTCTATTAGCATTGTAATTAATTGTTCTACATGGATTGTCTAATGCATTCACAATGCGAACGCCCCCACAGCTCAGCATTAAAACCGTGTAATGTGTGCGCGTGCGTGCATGTCAGCGCACGCACATCCCTTACAGTGAGCGATGAGGAGGTAGTGGATGTTCTGAGGATATGCACACACTCACCAGAACCCCCCTCGTCTTTAATTAGCTCTTTTGTGTCAATTCAGTGTGCACACACGCACACACATGCGCGCATTTGCACACATACACATACAGTTCCAAGTTTCTAAACAAAAATGTAAACCCTTGGATGTCAGACCGTATACACAGACAATGTGTGTGTGTGTGTGTGTGTGTGTGTGTGTGTGTGTGCGTGCGTGCGTGCGTGCGTGCGTGCGTGCGTGCGTGCGTGCGTGCGTGCGTGCGCGCTAGCTGAGAGATGCAGGGCGTTGCTGAGACAGTGCTGCTATAGCTAAACTAAACACACCCCAGTGTGCTGTTAGAACTTGCGAATTAATTCTGTCATTCTGTCCCTTTTATGCCCATACTGTATATGGAGATCCCTGATGTCATCAATATTTAACCCCATATCTAGGAATGCCCATTTACAGTATGGACATGTGTCAGTCTCGTGATAACCAGTGTGGTTGCCGCGACGCGAGTCAGACTTGCAAATGAATTCCGTCCTTGTACCTTTTATGAGATTTTATGCCCATGTATGGAGATCTGCCCTTAGGGCGTCTTACTAGTTGAGGTGGAGTAAAAGTACAATATTGGGACGCAGCGTTGGTGTAGTGGTTAGTGCATATGCCCTTCATGCGGAAGGTTGAGTGGTTCAAACCCTGCCTAGGCCGACCGCCGATGTCAGCAAGGGGGAGAAGACGACAGCCACCTCATGGCCTCCCCTAAGTATCAAGAAATCTTGTGAAATAAAAATGTCGCCAACCAATCATCAAGGACAATGATACATGAAAGAAGAAGAAGTACAATATTTGCCACTGAGTTGTAGTGGAGTCAGTCCAGCCGGTCCAGGCCGGCCATTAGGAATTAATTAAAAATAATAAAAAATGTCGGCCTTCGTTCCATTTTGGGGGCTGGGCGGCCAACAAAGTAAATTGTCACTGTCGGGCAGAAAACCTCGTATCTCCAAGTTTCAAATGTGTACATTTTTTTGCAAAGCAAAGCCCTGCTTCATCATACAAGGCCGTTGCACAAAAGTAGTGAAAACAGCAGATCTACAAGCTTGTAGATCGGCTGTTTTCACTAGTTTAAATCATTTTAAAAATGATAAATACAAAACAAACGGTTTTGGACATACAAGGTTTCCACCCGACAACGACGAAATATAACTCATGTAATTGGCCCACTGGCTTGTCACTTGTCATGATCTGAAATGGCAAATCTTTGAGTAGCAGCAGTGATATAGAGAGAGATCTCTCTCTATAGCACGCAATGAGGGCCTCTCCAACTCTTTTTCCCGGGCTGAATCAGGGGCCCAGCATGTCCCTGAGTGGAGTAAAAGTAAAAATACTGAAAACTGGAAATACTCCTCAACATTGTTCTTATGTACAGTACTTGAGTAAATGTACTTCCATTCCACTAGTGACTAGAACTTGGGTTTGTGTCAACAAAGCAGATGGCAGGGCAACCTCACCATTGTTTACACTATGGAGGGCATCGTGAACCAGGTCTCCATGGAAACAAGGCCGACCAATGACGTGAGGACAGAGGAGGAAACCAACACTCTGTGTAAAAAATAGCAGGGAGGGAGTTCTTAAAGATTGTTCACATATTGGTGACAAGTTAGATTCATGGCATGGTGTTAGGTATGGGCATAAGGTTTTCCAAAGCCATTGCAAACAAGTTGGGCTTGTCCCCTAGTCGTCCGTGTGCAATAATGGTTGGTATTATGGTTGAAACCCCAACTAAATTGATAGAACCACCCTTGAGGGGCTTCCAGGGGGTCCCCAGTAAAAGTAGTTAATACAGCATCAAAATAATCTGACCACGTTATTCATTTATACATTGGCTATTCAAATCTTTTTTTTTAATCTTTAAACACAAATCTTCTCTTCTGTGGGTCCTGACACAAACCGTTTTCACATGGGAGTCAAATACATATACATTTGGGGGTGTCCTTGACACCCAAAGGTTTTGAGAACTACTGAAGTACATTTTGTGTGATTTCAAGGTGTTTAGACTATGTTTTGAGAGGCATCTCAATACATCAGACAGTAAAGGTAGTATTGGTAAACAAGACATTACTGGATGTTCACTGAATGTTTATACTTTCAGGGTCCACCACAGTATCTGCCCACATCCATGGATGTTGTGGTTCGAATCCACTGCGGTGCATCCGGCTTTGTCGAGCATCTATATGAACACAATGTTCATAGGGACCCCCACAACCTTATGGATTCCGTATAGTTTCATTGTTTGACAGCACAATCATCAGTGTATTTTGGATTCATGTCAATTTGTGTTTTCAGATATTTAACCACTTGAACCATCAATACTTAATAAACTTGACCTTTCACTTACTTAGTCTGCTCTTTTTCCCCTTTACACCAAACCTCACAAGCTTGTAGATATGCTATTTTTGGCTAAAGTTAAATGGTAAATGGTGCATTTATATAGCGCTTTTATCCAAGGCGCTTTACATAGATTGTGCATTACTTTCACCCATTCACACACACATTCATACACCGGTGGCAGAGGAAACCATGCAAGGCACCAACCTACTCACCGGGAGCAATTAGGGGTTCAGAGTCTTGCTCAAGGACTCTTTGACATTAACTCAGGGGGAGCCCGGATTCGAACTGGAAACCCTTCGGGAACCCTTCGTGTTCTAATAATAGTTTCTCTACCCCTGAGCTATGCCGCCCCCAAAGTTATAAGAATATGGACGCTAGGGTTCAAGTGGTTAATATAAAAAAGGAGAAAAAAAGTTAATATCACTCAGTGATTTGGAGGACCCCCTGTAGTAACTAGGGGTCCCAGACCCCCTGTTGAAGACCCCTGCTCTACGTCCTCCTGGTGGGGGCTCCTCACTGGCAGGTGAGTCAGTAGGATACAAGAGCAGTGACAACAAGACAACACGCAAATGTGTGTGAGGAGGAATCGATTGGCGCAACGACAAAACTGACGAGAAAGGGGGATAAAAAGATAAACTAAAGAAAGAAAAAATGTATAAAACTAAATTTCACTTTCATGTGTGTGTGTGTGCATACTAGGGCTTCAACATTAATATTCGAATGTCGGATATTCTTCGAATATGGGGAAAAAATGCATATTCGATCATAAAAATTAATATTCGAATTATTAAAAAAAAAAAAAAAAAAATCCGACCATCCACGGTGGTACTACGAAACATAACTCCGGCCATCCACTATAGTACTAGGATACAAGAGCAGTGACAACAAGACAACACGCAAATGTGTGTGAGGAGGAATCGATTGGCGCAACGACAAAACTGACGAGAAAGGGGGATAAAAAGATAAACTAAAGAAAGAAAAAATGTATAAAACTAAATTTCACTTTCATGTGTGTGTGTGTGCATAGTTACTGCATATTCACCGAAACGGCCTACTAAGAGTATAGCGCCTGAGATGAAATGAGCCTCACGGTGCCTCGACAGGCCCGTGATGATTCAGTCAAGTCAGAACCGTAGAGAGAGTCCCAGATCCATGTCATCATCTATTTATCAAAGCACCCAACACAGAGCAGTTTAGTATATCTGCCTGGCCATCATATCACTCTGGAGAGAGACAAGAGTTGGCTAACATCTCATTCACATCACTGCATAGATCTCTCTCTCTCTCTCTCTCTCTCTCTCTCTCTCTCTCTCTCTTTCTCCCTGGGACAACTGCCATGCCTCACACTTTATCTGTGTGTGTGTGTGTGTGTGTGTGTGTGTGTTGTGTGTGTGTGTGTGTGTGTGTTTGTGTGTGTGCGTGTGCGTGTGCGTGTGTGTGTGTGTGCGTGTGTGTGTGTGTGATGTATCGTCCCAATCGGACACTTATGACACAGCCAGGTGCTGATTCAGTGTAGGCGATCAATCACTTGATCTATGTCCTTATATTAGATTTCAATACCAGCTTGCTCTGCTTACCGGGGCTATAATATAACTGAACCCAGACACTGCTGTGTGTTCAGCAGCCAGACAGACAGTACAGCCAAATGTACAGATCTGAAACACAAATTGTCGCAGTCGGGCAGAAAACTCTTATCTTTATATTTTAACTTCTTGTGTTTTTTTTTTCATACGGTAAATTAACACCATGTATACTTGATCATACTGGCTACGATTGCCTTCTAAAATTTGTGTATGCGACGTTATGTTGTCCATATCTCCCAATTAGGGAGTCTTAAGCCCCTATCATAGGCACCACGGTGATAAGCTATCCACCTTAGTAGTCTTTTTAAGTCATAAAACTGCCATTAACTGTCATTACTCGCGGTGAAGAGCTATCCACCGCGAACCCTGACACATCTCTCTGTTTTTACTTTCAGACAGATCGGCCCATCACCCCGTTCACTGATTGGTCGATCTAGACCAGTCAGTCACAGTGATAGGACTTCACCGTGACTGACTATGATGGCCTCCACTTGTTTTCTCACTTTAGGTGCATAGCTTTACACCTAAAATTTGCAGTGATAGGCTCTTCACCACAGACTCTGATAAGGGCTTTACTGGTTCAGAAAAGTAACAGTTTTGTACATATGAGGCCCGACATCAACGACACTTATATTTAGTGTGGTTGCCCCTGCAGAGCAACCAGACTATAGAATCGACTTTATGCCTTCTTTCCATCTTTCCAGATTTTTTTGCAGCGCTACTCCTCCCACAGTTTTGGTGGCACGCACTTGGGCCATACTGTATGTCAAATCTACCGGCTTCATCAGGACACATAGGGGCGCATTTTGCTAAGAGATATACATTAATAGTTTAATTTATTTAAATGTATTCGTGAATTAATTTTCTCCATTGACTTTAATACATTTTTGAACTCATCCCAAATATGGAGATGACTGACATCATAGATGTCTGATATCATAGACAACATTAGACTGACACAGTATGTCCATATACACATGTACCGTAGAATATGGGTGTTCCAAGATATGGGCTTAATATTGGTGACACCAGGGATCTCCTTATATAGGCATAAAAGGGACACGGGCTGACACAGAGATCTCCATATACGACTCATGATATAAACTCGTATTTTTATTCTTCTAAATTACATGAACTGATTATAATTCATTATCTGCAAAACAATATCCTTAGTGTTTATTACAGTAAGACCCCCCAAAAATTTAATCAAATTGAGAAAATGGATTTGAATTAAATCTGTTCAGACGTATTTTGTTCCTAAGAAGAAAATATCTATGCTTTTAGGAAATATTTTTTACAGAATTTAAAAGAAAATGTATATTATTGTAACAAGGCCATATCATCGCCATCGCATTATCGATATTGAAATATTTGGTCAAAATTACCCCGACATTTGATGTTGTCCAAAAATGGCCCATATTAGTGCTATAAGACAGACCATAAAGACTACTGTACAGTACAGAACTGTAACAAAGAGCCATAAATAGACATGTAAGTGGAGAGACAGATTGATAGAGTTACAGTATTAAGACCATAAAGCGAACAGCGTGTTCCCGTCTCCAATCTCCCATTCCCCCTTTGCCCAGCAATCTGTGTGTGTGTGTGTGTGTGTGTGTGTGTGTGTGTGTGTGTGTGTGTGTGTGTGTGTGTGTGTGTGTGTGTGTGTGTGCAACTGTGCATGCAGTGTGTGTGTGTGTGTGTGTGTGTGTGTGTGTGTGTGTGTGTGTGTGTGTGTGTGTGTGTGTGTGTGTGAGTATGTGTGTGTGTGCATGCATGTGTGCATATTGTGTTTTTTGTGTGTGACAAATGTACTGTATGCATGCATGAGTGAGTGCAAGCTGTGCGTGCGTGCGTGCGTGCGTGCGTGTGCGTGCGTGCGTGCGTGCGTGTGTGTGAGACAGACAGTGACAAGCTGTATCAGATGAGCAGATGAAGTATTTTGAAGTTCCTCAAAATCCCTTTAAGGGTCGACCAGCAGCCAAGGACTTATTATAGCTTCTCACACTGACACTTATTAAAGCCCCCAGCGCAGTGTGTGTGTGTGTGTGTGTGTGTGTGTGTGTGTGTGTGTGTGTGCGTGCGTGCGTGCGTGCGTGTGTGTGCGTGTGTGTGTGTGTGTGTGTGTGTGTCTGTGTGTGATATTGCAGTGGGGGGGGGGGGCTTCTGTGACACAATAATGTCTCAATCGTGTGTTCTTGTGCTTGTGCCTGTATTAACCACTTAAGCCCCTATATGTTGTATGATGAAAAAAAAGAAAAAAAGAAAAAAAAAGCAGACACACAAGCTCACAGAGCAGCACCATGCGACGTGTTGTGAGTTTGTATATCTGCTTGTTTGTTTTTCTATTCTAGAAAATCACTTATAATGACATAACCAAAAATAGGGACGGCAGGGGTTAAAGTGATTGGCGCATGCCTGCAGCTGTGCTGCCAACGAAGCGCATCCTTGATGAAAAGGGTCCCATAAACGGGCGGAACTTCAAGCACACTCCGACGAGCAAGGACTTGTTAAAAAGCTTTTATTTTCTAATCAGAGCTAACAGGGATCATCGCCTCTAGTGGTGGACTTCTTTGTAAAGAAAAAACAATTGGCACAGAAAATGAGAAGACAATAATATTACCAGAAACACATAAAGAGATAGCCCTGAATGACCATAAGGGACCATACCCTTTTGGTGGATATATATAATATTATAATGGTGTGTAAAACAGAAAATATTTTGTTTTTGTCTTTACCACGGACATCTTTCCGTGTACGGACATATTGATGACCCCTGAGAGCTAAGCATAAGCATAATTAAAATCATCTAAAAGGCCAAGGACTCTGCTGTGTCTTTCTCATGGCGAGGCTATCAAAGTGCAGAGCATCCTTCCCAGTGTGCAACCTTCACCAGTCCCCAAGGCTCCCCATTGAAGGGAAAGGGAGGAGGGGGGTCGCGGGGGCGATGGTGAAAAAGTGACTGAGCTCCAATTAGCATGCGGGTTCCAGGGGGTCCCCTGCAAAATGTGTTAATACGGCATCAGAATCATTTTAACCACTTTATCCATATTTTATACATTGACAGATACAGTAGGCTGTCACTTTGTGCCACTCTTATAATTTAGATTTACATAAATCCTCTCTTTTTGGAGTCCCAGGCGCAAAACCTTTTCAGATGTGGGCCATCAATTCGGGGGTCCTTGACATGAAAATGTTTGAGAATCACTGACATAGAGCAGGGGTCTTCAACAGGGAATCCGGGACCCCTAGGGGGTCCTCAGAGTTACAACAGGGGGTCCTCCAAATCTTTGTGAGATAGAAACTTTTTTTCTCCTTTTTTATATTAACCACTTGAACCCTAACGTCCATATTCTGAGAACTTTAGCCAAAAATAGCAGATCTACAAGCTCACAATGCCTTGCGCTGCGAGGCGTTGTGAGCTTGTAGATCGGCTATTTTTGGCAAAGAGGTTTGGTGTAGAGGGGAAAAAAGAGCACACTAAGTACAGAGTGAAAGGTCAAGTTTATTAGGCCTAAGTATTGATGGTTCAAGTGGTTAAACATCTGATAACACAAATTGACATGAATCCAAAATACACTGATGATTGTGCTGTCAAACGATGAAACTATATGGAGTCTACGAAAAGGTTGTGGGGGTCCCTGCTTCATCTCTCTCTCAACTAAGGGGTCCTTGGCCTAAAAACGTTGAAGACCCCTGACATAGAGTGTTCGTTCGTCCCACTGCTCTCTCTCTCCTCTTCGTCCTTCCCCCTCTCAGTGGGCCAGGGGGACAAAGTGGCTCCTGGCTGGGTCTAAATGTGCCCAGCACTGAGAGCCAGATGGTACTGGCAGAGGCATGGCGGCACGGAGCGCGCGAGAGAGGACGGGTCGCTATACAGCGATACAGCGAGCACAGCATGTACGTGTGTGTGTGTGTGTGTGTGTGTGTGTGTGTGTGTGTGTGTGTGTGTGTGTGTGTGTGTGTGTGTGTGTGTGTGTGTGTGTGTTTAGGGGAGGTGGCGGCCTGGTATGTTAATATTCTATTAACGCGCAGAGGGCCCCTAGAGTGTGGTGCGTGGGCCCTTAGCCAGGGGCCGGTCTGGAGGAGAGAGAGAGAGAGAGAGAGAGAGAGAGAGAGAGAGAGAGAGAGAGAGAGAGCAGGGACTTGCAGAGAATGTTATAGAGGCAGGGGCTGAATTGTCTAAAAGGGCCTTTTGGTGAAAATATCGAAAATAGCAGACCTCCAAGCTCACAACGTGTCGCAGCGCGAAAAATGACCAAAGCATAATCAAGTCAACACTGGAGATGTGGCGTAATGGCAGAGAGGGCGATTCTTTCAACATAAGATGCTGCATTCAAGTTCAGGAGAGTTTGGACAAGGCAATTCTCTTGAATGGAATTTGCATTTCTTACACCATAGTAAAAGCTGCATTCATGGTCTGGAGAGGGCACTTTTTACAGACGGATAAAAGGGCAGGGGCTCAAGTGAGCCCCCTTTGATGTCTATGTGTGCACGTGCCTGAGAAAGAGAGAGGTGCCGGGGGGAGGGAGGGGGGAGATGCAGACTGCAGATAGACAGATAGAGTAATAGACTGAACAGGAAGCTAGAGGAGAGTGATGAGAAGGAGACGGACTGATGATGATGATGCTGAGCTGTCAAGATACTGGAGAGGATGCAGACAAGAGACAAGACAGATAAGAGAAGACAGACAGACAGAGATACATGATACAGACAGACTGACTGACTGACTGACTGACTGACTGACTGACTGACTGACTGACAGCTACAATGCCAGTGAGAACAGTGCAGGTTAGAGAGGTAGTTTAAACAGACTCTTCTCTTGACCGGTGACAACTAATGAGCAGCGGAGAGAGCAGCCATCATCACATGGCTTGAACACATCACTCTGGTTCATTTATTTCTCTGTCTGTCTGTCTCTCTCTCTCTCTCTCTCTCTCTCTCTCTGTCTCTCTCTCTCTCTCTCTGTAGTATAGATTTCTCTAGGCCTTCAGAAAAGGTTGTCATTTAAATGCAAAGTTTTCTCCTTTTGTCTCCATTTCTCCATCAGCAAGGGTAACCACTTAAAGGAGTAGCTCACCCAAAAAAGACTTGCAGATTGATAGAAAATAAGTCATTTTGTGAACTACTCTTTAAGCCCCCCATTCAAGTTTGATATAGCTTGTACACCGACCTTTTGGTGGAACAGCGCTCCCAATGGATATCTTTGTGTGTCTCCGTCATGCCCTGTCCCGTTCAGCATAAATAGCTGCAATGACGCTGGGTGACCAGTTGCGCAGCCTAGCCACACCTGTACTGACAGACAGGAACAGATTGAGAAGGGCACTGTTGTTGCAGACGCACAACACACAGGGTATATCTGCTCAGATTCACCGCTCCACTTCGAACCGAGGTTTGATTCTTCAAATGATTACATTTTGTGACATTTCTGCCTACAGTATATCATCATGACATCCTGCCCAGAACAGGGAGGCCAGCAGGTTCAAGGTGGTTAATAAGTACCTTACCCTCACTGGCCTCATGTTCCACTTTCTACAAACTCAATTCCTCCAGTATTCTCTCCCCCATCTATCTCTCTCTCTCTCTCTCTCTCTCTCTCTCTCTCTCTCTCTCTCTCTCTCTCCCTCTCTCTCCCTCTCTCCCTCTCAGTGGCGTCAGTTCAGAAAAAGCTAAGGTATGGCAACATGACCCGTTTCTACGGTTGGATATGGCAGCCTGGAACGGTTGTTCAAGTGCAGCTGTTCAACGTGCCACAATTAACAATAATGCATTGCACCTGTGCAGCTGACCTGCGGAACCTGGGAATATACCATTTTGTCAGGATGGAGAGAATACAAGTGTGGAGAATATCATTATAATACCTTGTTAAAGTGACCATTATGTCAAATTTTGCATTTGTAGATAGACAAAGAGACATTCATGGATTAATATTTAAAAGTAAAAGTAACTTTTATTTTCCCACCTTGGCCCAGGTTATGGCAGCTGCATACCCCTGCCATACCCAATTGACGCCCCTGCTCCCTCTCTCCCCCTCTCTCTCTCTCTCTCTCTCTCTCTCTCTCTCCCCCTCTCTCTCTGCCTTATCATCTCTTATCGTCGGGTGGAAACCTCATATGTCCAAAAAACTGTTACCTTTCAGGATTCAAAAGCAGCAGATCCACAAGCTCCTCTCAGACCTGCTACTTTTTATATGATTTATGTTTGGCTTTCATGCCATTATTGATAGGGATAGACAGTTGTAGGCTGCGACATGCGACATGCTGTCAGGCTACACTGAGCCTATAGGTGCCTGGACCGCTGTGCCAGCTGCCCAGGCCCAGATCTGCTACTTTTGATGCTTTTCTATGACACTGTAGTATGATCAAGTAGGGCAGGGGTGGACAGCATGTTTTTCCAGAGGGCCATACTTACTTCTAAAGAGGTCAGTGAAGGGCCACACATTGGACAATTGAATTGAAATGTATAAATAGTGCTATTATGTTAAAACTGCATGAATTTGGTAGATTTATTTACAATAGGTAATTATCTTATCTGATATGCACCACTCCATAGGTCACTGATAAAACACATTGCATTATTTTATAAATATGGACTAAAGGTTGACTGTTTCACTGTTACATTAAAATCATAAAACATTTGAGAACATGCGGATGGAGGAATGCAGTTATAGCATGTGTGTGTGTGTGTGTGTGTGTGTGTGTGTGTGTGTGTGTGTGTGTGTGTGTGTGTGTGTGTGTGTGTGTGTGTGTGTGTGCGTGTGTGTTGACTAAAGCTGGTTGCACACTGCTTTTTTGTTGCGTTTTGGAAATTCGAAATCCGCAAAAATGTTTTTCAGGCCAAGGAGAGAGAGAGGAGAGTAAGAGCAAGGCACCCAGTGGCAACAGTTGCGAAAATCTGAAAAAATCTACCTTGGTCCGAAAAGAAAAACGAAACGGGCGGCAGTGTGCAAACGTGATAATGTGAGAGGTTGATTTTTGTATTTACGTGCTCCAACCTCCAACACATAATTATGCAGAAAAAACACAGCAGTGTGCAAAGACCTTACGACTAAAACACTTCAGATGACTAAAATAGGACAAGGAAATAGGACGTTATTCAAACGACTAAGACTAAATCAAAATGTACACTGGAGAAGAGAGGTTTCAGGCCGACAGCAGCGTTATGAACTGTAGTATATATGGAAGGGTTTTTAGGACGTCAGAAATGGTGCCATTGAAATAGTAACGTTTTATTACTACAGCCTGCCTCCCCACGGCTGTTAATATTCCCCCTGTCATGAAGCTGCCTCCTCCATCCACCCATGCATAACCAGCACTGCTAGCCCGCAGGCCCGCGCTCTGTGTCTGCCTAGCATACACACATCCCCGCGCGTTGCACGCGCACATATTTTGTTTGTTTGTGGGAGAGCTTACGGACATGACTGAACGTGTGTAGTGTATATGGTATATTGCATGTGTGGCTGTGCGAACGTGTGTGTGTGCTTGTTTGCATTATACTTGTGAGGACCAAATGTCCCCCACAAGTATAGTAGAATTTGAGAGCTAAACGTTGTGAGGAAACATTTCCTTGGTCCTCACAAGAGAAATTGTTGTTTTATGAAAAAACTAAAAGATGTTTATTTTATAGATAGCTTTACAATTAGAAAAAAATCGAACCTCTGTTCGAAGTGGAGCTGTGTGTGTGTGTATGTGTGTGTGTGTGTGTGTGTGTGTGTGTGTGTGTGTGTGTGTGTGTGTGTGTGTGTGTGCGCAACAGCGCCCCTCCCTTAACATGTGTGGTCAGAAAAGGTTACTGCAGGCTACAGACACGCAGACAGACATACCCACACACACGGCCACGTATAGGGAGCTCCACACAGCTCCAAAAAGGTTCAGGTTGGGGTTAGTGTCAGGATTAGACATGTACAGGTCAGGTTTAGGGATTAGAGATAAAGCTATGCCTCATTCATACTTAATTGCGCGCTAGTGTTGTGCGCCGAAAAATAGCTAATAGATCTACAAGCTCAAACGTGTTGCAGTGCGACGTGTTGAGCATGACGCGTTGTGAGCTTGCAGATCGGCTATATTTTCATCTTTAGGCTGATGGTTAAAAATTGTCCAAAGCAAATGTATATGACATTCGTAAAATCGCAGTCCTAAAACGTTGATGAGCCTGCAAGTATGGCAATACAAGCCTGTGTGTGTGTGTGTGTGTGTGTGTGTGTGTGTGTGTGTGTGTGTGTGTGTGCGTGCGTGCGTGCGTGCGTGCGTGCGTGCGTGCGTGCGTGCGTGTGTGTGACTGTGTGTGTGTGTTTGGCAGCATTGCCTCCATATGCCGTTCACAGCGGCGAGCGGCGCATTAGCGTTGACACTCCCCTCACCCTCTTCCTCTCTGTCTCCTTAACCTGTAGCACCTATAGCTGCTGTGTGGGCGGGGCGCCCCCTGGGGACCCAGCCAGTTAGTGCACGGACCATATGCTGCTGTCGGGACAGAAACCTCTTATCTCCATGTTTTAACGCCCTTACTTTATCACACTACTGCAGGGGTCTTCAACGTTTTCAGGCCAAGGACCCCTTAGTTGAGAGAGAGATGAAGCAGGGACCCCCACAACCTGTTCTTAGATTCCATATAGTTTCATCGTTTGACAGCACAATCATCAGTGTATTTTGGATTCATGTCAATATGTGTTTTCAGATATTTAACCACTTGAACCGTCAATACTTAGGCCTAATAAACTTGACCTTTCACTCTGTACTTAGTCTGCTCTTTTTCCCCTCAACACCAAACCTCTTTGCCGAAAATAGCTGATCTGCTATTTTTGGCTAAAGTTCTCTGAATATGGACGCTAGGGTTCATTCAAGAGGTTAATATAAAAAAGGAGCGAAAAGTTTCTATCAAACAAAGATTTGGAGGACCCCCTGTAGTAACTCTGAGGACCCCCTATGGGTCCCGGACCCCCAGTTGAAGACCTCTGCACTACAGCATCACACAAAAGTATCAAAAGTAGCAGATCCGCAAGGCTCGAAACGTTTTGAGCTTGTCGATCCGCTACCTTTGCTATTTTTGCATTTGAATCCTGAAAAGTAGCAGTTATGGACATGTGTGGTTTCCACCCGACAAAGACCGACAATATGCTGCTTGTGAGGGCAAGGACGTGGGTTTGAATCCCATCCCCCTGTTCGCTGTCTCTTGTGTCTCTCCTCTCTCTCCTCTCTCTCTCCCTCTATCTCTCTCTCTCTCTGTGCCCTTGGTTTCTCAGCTACTCTATCTATCGTCCATCCATCTTCAACTGCTTATCTGCAGTCGGGTCGCGGGGGCAACAGTTCCAGCAGAGAGCTGCACACTTCCCTTTCCTGAGCGACATTAGCCGCTTCCTCCTGGGGCGTCCCGTGGCATTCTCAGGCCAGTGTGGAGATGTAATCCCCTCATCTGGTCCTCGGTGTGCCAGGGGGTCTCCTTCCAGAGGGACGCGCAGTGAAGACCTGGGAGACGCTATAGGGAGGCATCTGTACTAAGCTGGCTCCTTTCCAATGTCAAGT
>NC_137815.1:50649055-50744055 GCF_963921795.1 Nannobrachium achirus
GGGATACACCATCGCACGGCTAAGTATAAATCAAGCTTTAAGGTAGCTCTCCACCGCACCGATATCAGCGGTGTTGGAAGGCGTCTGTTGGCTAAGATCTGCTGTTGTATGGGCGGTGGGTACACTGTTAAATCTACTGTTGAATGGGCAGTGGGTACACTGTTAAATCTACTGTTGAATGGGCGGTGGGTACACTGTTAAATCTACTGTTGAATGGGCGGTGGGTACACTGTTAAATCTACTGTTGAATGGGCAGTGGGTACACTGTTAAATCTACTGTTGAATGGGCAGTGGGTACACTGTTAAATCTACTGTTGAATGGGCGGTGGGTACACTGTTAAATCTACTGTTGAATGGGCGGTGGGTACACTGTTAAATCTACTGTTGAATGGGCAGTGGGTACACTGTTAAATCTGCTGTTGAATGGGCAGTGGGTACACTGTTAAATCTACTGTTGAATGGGCAGTGGGTACACTGTTAAATCTACTGTTGAATGGGCAGTGGGTACACTGTTAAATCTGCTGTTGAATGGGCGGTGGGTACACTGTTAAATCTGCTGTTGAATGGGCGGTGGGTACACTGTTAAATCTGCTGTTGAATGGGCAGTGGGTACACTGTTAAATCTACTGTTGAATGGGCAGTGGGTACACTGTTAAATCTGCTGTTGAATGGGCAGTGGGTACACTGTTAAATCTGCTGTTGAATGGGCAGTGGGTACACTGTTAAATCTACTGTTGAATGGGCAGTGGGTACACTGTTAAATCTGCTGTTGAATGGGCGGTGGGTACACTGTTAAATCTGCTGTTGAATGGGCGGTGGGTACACTGTTAAATCTGCTGTTGAATGGGCGGTGGGTACACTGTTAAATCTACTGTTGAATGGGTAGTGGGTACACTGTTAAATCTGCTGTTGAATGGGCGGTGGGTACTGTTGAATGGGCAGTGGGTACTACACTGTTAACTACTACACCGGGCTTGTTGAAAAAGGCGTCAAGCCATATAGGCTATTTTTAGCAAGTCTGTCGGCGTCGGCTCTCGGGTGCATTCAGCAACTTTTCTTCACCCCCATCAACCAGCTGATCTACCGACTTCATTCGACTGCCGGTCAGTAGTAATCTGCAGTAGTAGTAGTGTTTGGTGGGGAGCTACCTTTAGAAACAAGCATGACACTCTCTCTCTCTCTCCCCCCTCTCCCTCCTCTCTCCACCTCTCTCTCCTCTCTCCTCTCAAACACACAGAGAGAGACATGCATGAAGCAAGCAGCCCAGGGACATGTACACTAGCAAGCGGCCATGTTTCTTTCAACAAAGTCTGCAGCAGCGATGCTGCCATGATGCTCTCTCTCTCTCTCTCTCTGTGTGTCTCTCCATATCAGATGATCTCTCTCTATCTCTCTCTCTCTCTCTCTCTCTCCATCTGCAATCAGACAGTCTCTCTCTCTCTCTCTCTCTCTCTCTCTCTCTCTCTCTCTCTCTCTCTCTCTCTCTCTCTCTCTCTCTCTCTCTCTCTCTCTCTCTCTTATCATGTTTAACTTCAATTCCAACCCCTAAACCTAACCTCTAAATATACTAATCCTAAACCTAAGACCCCAACCTGAAGTTGGGGTGTCTCTCTCTGATCCCCAGGCAGTGTGTTTTATGTGACATCGTGTAACACATTGGTCAGAGAGCCAACACAGCTTTATGCAGCTTGGGCGTAACTGTTGTCACAGTTTGGTGAAATACAACAGTCCTTAGTCAGCCCTTTCTCTCTCTCTCTCTCTCACACACACACACACACACACACACACACACACACACACACACACACACACACACACACACACACACACACGCGCGCACACACACACACACACACACACACACACACACACACACCTGACATTGTTGTAAGGAGCTCCACTTAATCAAAATAAAAATGTTAATGAGAAGAAGGCCGTTTTTCCCCTCAACTCTCACACCTCCGTCTGCATCTGTAGCAGAGCAAAGCAAGAAGAAAGACCACCACATTGTTCCATTCCAGCAACCGATAGCAATTTTTTCCTTCCCGAGTACAGATCGGATAGCAAGAGTGTAATTTGGGGTCCGGGGACTGTCAGGGTTCCTTTACAGGGTGGGGTCCAAAAAGGCCCTTACAAGTCTTTAACTCTGAGAGTGTGTACGAATGGAACTAGGAATGAATAAATAAATGTATAAATATATAAAACAGTAGTGCAACATCAACTGAAGTATATAGATTGACATACTCGCCAGTACCGATACCAGCATTGTAGGCAGTATGTTGGCAGCTTTTGCGATACAGGTATTGGATAAGGATGGACTCACTACTTCAGTCATGATATCCGTATCAGCCCGATGTTGGCCTTAAAATGCAATATCGGTATCAAACAGATATCAAAGTGTGAAGCTGAAAAAGACTTGTGTGATGATGATCAAGGATGCATATTCAAGCAGTGTTTTCCGGGGAAGCTTTCAATGGTGAAATCTCGCTATTTCTACGTGTCATTACTTCCGACTACCATGCAGCGTCGGCAGGTTAGCTGCGCACTAGCAGCAGGGTTACTGAGGTTAGGTTTAAGGTTTGGGTTAGGTTTCGGCATAGAGGTTAACATTCACCAGCGCTGTTAGGTTAGCATTTCACTAGGTTAACATTCACCCACATCGAAATACTGGGACATAGAACATTATGTTATGTCGAAATATCGACACGCTCCCGCTTTGAAAAGCGTCAACATGTTGGAACACTTTTAAATAAAAAATACTACATTCAAGTTGTGTTTATTTTGGGATATGGGCCAACATTTCAATAACGGCACATCCCTAGTTTTGGAATAAAAAGGCATTTGCTTTTTTAAATTCTTTAGTTTTCATACAGATATCTGATCGGTAAATATTGGTTATCGAACATGACAGCGATGTTGACATCGATTATCGGTGTTGGCCAGAAATGTCACATCGGTGCATCGGAACAACTCTAAAAACAAGACCACCACCACATTGTTCCATTCCAGCAGCCATGGACCATAATAATTACACCACGTTCACACCACTCTGGCTTGTGTGCTGCTGGTGAATCATCACATGCCGTATATAATACAATATACAGTCAGAGAAGAAGAGGCAACACCGCTGTAATGAAACATACTTGTAATAAAAGCCCTCCCACAACTTAGATTACGACAACCACAGCCTAAATTACGACAACCAGGGCTTGCCAAAACAAGCACAGATCTTACTGAGCTAACCTTTCACATTTTGGCAAAGCAAAACTCACCAGTGACTAGTTTCTCGGCCAATGTCGGGCCCGGGCAGGGACTGGGGAACACTAGGGGGACCCTTGTGTGGATCTGTAACTCTGAGAGTGTAGAAATGGAACCCAATGGACCCATTTACGGGTCCATTGGGTTCCATTTCTACGCTCTCAGAGTTATGAAGATTTTAGATTGGGGTCCAAAAGATACAAAAATAATGGTATCAAATGGGTGGGTGGCCTTGAAATGAAAACGGTTGAGAATCAGGTTGTACTGTATGTCTTTCTTGATGAAGTGAATACACAGGATCACAATGGAAACAAACCCTCAATGTTATCCTTATAGCGTAACTGTACCTCTGTGCCTTTTGCAAACAACTATTAATAAAGCATTCAACAATCAATCAATCAACCAAGCCATCCCTATTCCCCACTCTAACCCCCTAACCCAGTCTTGTGTGGCCAGACTGTTGACTCCGCGATTTGCAAATGCTCCAGTCATACCGTCTGGAATAACGTAAGAAGAACGATGAGCATCCGGTTAAAGCGGAAGTGAAGCCTCCTCCCCACTTCCGCTTCGTTTTAACATTGCACACATTTATCCTAATATAAATAAAAATCATCTAAGCATATTTAGCTTGCTGCTTAGCAGAAATGACATTTTAAGATATATTTTCATGAACGGAAATGCCAGCTTCCATTACTCGCTGTTCAGGGGATGTAGTTCCAGACTCTACAGTATATAGCATTCAGAGATTGTGGAATAGTTGTCTGGCTACGCGAGACTACCCTAACCCTAACCCTCATCCATGCCCCACCCTAACCCCCTATCCCTCATGCTCCACCCCACCCTAACCCCTAACCCCCTTCATCCATCCATCCATCCATCCATCCATCCATCTCCATACCCCACCCCACCACCAGCAGCAGCATCATCAGCATCAGCACCAAAACAAAAAACGCTCTTTTCGTTCATTCTCCCAGAGGCTCTCCTCTCCCTCCTCCTCACCTGAGGCAGCGCGGCGTTGATCTGTCTCTGGAGCACGTCCCTCTCGTGCAGCGCGCCCTGCAGGCGGCTCTGCGACTGGATGAGTGTCTCCTGGGTCTCCCGCAGCGACTCCAGCAGCTTGTCCCTCTCGTCCAGCATGTTGACCATCAGCTGCTCGAAGTTGGCCTCCTGCTCCTGGCCGTTCTGGACCCCCCCTCCGAGGCCGCCGCCTCCTCCGCCTCCCCCTCCGCCGGCCGAGCCTCCCCTCCCCATCGGAGGACCACCCGGGTCCCCCTCGGTGATGGTGGGCATCACCTCGCACATCATCCTGCTGCCTCCTCCTCGCCTCCTCCTCCTCCTCCTGCCTCCTGCCCTGACGCCGCCGCTGCTCCTCCGGTGGTCCTCTCCTCCCGGTCCAAAGAGAAGACTATCTCCTGTACAGGATGGGGAGGGGATTAAAGATGTCAAGGGAGATGTGTGGACGGAGTATGTGAAACCACTGATTAGAAGACGGCCTATTAGTGCCTGCTATGGCAACGGGGCGAGCCTAGCCTATAGGATGGAGCCCTTACACACACACACACAGCATCCACCCAGCTACGATGACTCCCGCCACTATTAAAACAAGCTAGTCTCCTTTATACATCAACGTATCATTCATTCTCCACCCCAGGGCGTGCTGCTGCTGGCTGCTGGCTGCTGCTGCTTTGCCCTGCTGCTATTCTAAGACATCAAATCCTCCATATCGTCTTACCTGATCAATGGAAGTGAAAGGATGAGGCGAAGGTCGACCTTTCATCCATGTTCTCTCCCTCTCTCTCTCTCTCTCTCTCTCGCACCGCTACCGGCGTGCCGTTCACCGTTCACCTCGTGAGTAGCGGTAGCAGCAGCAGCAGCAGTAGAGTATCCGCCCTGTAGCAGCAGTAACAGCAGCAGCAGCAGCAGCAGCAGCAGAGAGGAGGTGCGCGCCTCGCCTCGCCATGCACTCACTGTCTCTCACATGTACGAATGTATCCAGCAGTTACTGACTGGGGTTGTGATTGACAGCTTCAGAGAGATGGAGGAGGAGGAGGCGACGTGTTGTAAGCAAGCGGCGGCGCGATCGTTTGTGCCTAAACGCCCACTTAAATCGTCACATATTGATCACATATTGGTGGACGTTTCTTTTTAGAGGCGACAATATTCGACGTTTCCCCGAGAGAGCGTGGGTTCAGGTCCGAGCCGTTAATAGAGCGTTCAGTGATGATGATGATGATGGTGGTGGTGGTGGTGATGATGATGGGGACGGAGGGAGCGAAATCATATCTGCATCCGCCTTCCTCTGCTCTCCACACCGCCGACCAGATACACACACACACACACACACACACACACACACACACACACACACACACACACACACACACACACTTACACACAAAAAGTACACACACTGACACTACACACTCGTCCTCCTCCCATGCTCACACACTAGCGGCTCTGCAGCTGTCACTACTTTCTAGTGGACACACACACACACACACACACACACACACACACACACACACACACACACACACACACACACACACACACACACACACACCGTTGGACTCGGGACCAAAAATAGGCATGATGTGTGGATTTGTAAATAGTGTTGCGGAGCAGCGACCCCTGCGGGATGAAGCGGGGATTGGAATTTGGAATGGTGGATTCTGGCATGTGATGCCCCTCCCAACACACACACACGCACGCACGCACGCACGCACGCACGCACGCACGCACGCACGCACGCACGCACACACACACACACACACACACACACACACACACACACACACCTGATAGGGTAATTTTAACCAGAAGAAATTTTGCCCAAAATATATTTCATTTTATTTTTTATATTTTTTTGTATACATTTTTGGCAAAGAGGTTTGGTGTGTGTAGAAGGAAAAGACTAAAGAGCAGACTATAATTAGAGTGAAAGGTCAAGTTTCAGTTTGGGAATCAGTGCTTTAACTTCATTTTTATTCATTACCGGTATATAAGGCCACCAGTGTATGATATTCTTGCTTTGATATTGCTCTATAAATAAAGTGACAGAGACAATGTTCCGGATGCACTGCTTTATTCTGGAATAAATTGTCATTGTGTGTTGAAGGAAAAATGAAGAAACCATTAGAGAGTCTGGTGAGAAGTGAATGAAACATGTTTTAATTTTACCTCCTTTATTTCTATTTAAAAAAAAACATTAATTTCAACTCAACACTTATGATCCTGTCTAAGGTTTAGTCTGCAACACAATTAAGACAATATCCCGGCTTCATCTCTTTCCCAGTTAAGCAGTCCTTGGCCTGCAGTGGTGGCTCCAGGGAGGGGTGGGGGGGGGGGGGGGGTAGAGGGGGCTTTAGCACCCCCTCAGCCTCACAAAACCCTATCCAAACAGTCCTCAGATTTGGAGCTGGAAACTGTAAATGAGCTGATCTGTTCAGTTATCCATACCCTAAGCGAGAGAATCTCGTTTGTCATATTAGTACTATTCATTATTGTTTGTTGCCTAAATTAATTTGCCCCGGCTCTACAAAAGCCAGCTCCCCTATAGCCCCCCCCCCCCCCCCCCCCCCCTCCCCCCAGTCACAATTCTCTGGAGCCGCCGCTGTTGGCCTGAAAAAACATTGAAGTTGGTCTGTCCCATTGTGGAGGCCACAAACATACGGTCTTGTGAGGCGGGTCTTGCTCCGATCCGCGCCACACTTGGCACGAACACTGTTCACGGGACCTGACCCCCCCACAGGCCACACTGGAGTGCTCCAGTGTACATTTGGTGTCACACTCTGAAAATAGACGATCTACAAGTTTGCAACACGTCACAGCACGTTGTGAGCGCAAGCACCTTGTGAGCTTGTAGACGCGAGGTTACAAATCAGGTATTGCGATGCCTTTGGCCCTGCCAAAATACATTTTAGTAGACTAAATCAACCGTAGATTTTTGTCCACTAAAATCATATCATATTTAATCAACCTAAAACTAGACTAAAAAAAAAAGATGTTCAAAAGACTATGACCAAAACTAAATGAACACCGCTGCACACCTAGCCTCGTGTAGCCAGACTATATCACTGCGTGGACACATTTTATTGGTCTGGTTCCAGGCTAGTGCAGGATGAGGAGGGGTCTGCCATGATGCCTCCATGGGAATGGTCACACAGGGGCGATAGGCCAGCTGTGTGACAGCACTTTGCTGATCAGTGCAAAAGCTTATAATAATATAATAGTGTAATAGGCCTATAGGACTATTTGAATGCTTGTCTGAAAGTCTTCTGAATTTAAATACCCTGTTTTATGCCTGATGGCTTTAAAAGTATGTTGAATTGCCTTTGTGTGAGAAATGTGTTACCTTAAAGATAAAATTTCTTTTTTTTTTTCTTTTCTTTTTTACAGCATTTTGGATTGTAATCAGAGAAAAGAAAAGATGTGTGAAATGTTTTAATGTACTGCTTTCTATCGTTTTAGCCACTTTTACGCATGACCCCACCCACTGAAATTGTCCTTGTCTTTAACCAAATGCATTTGGGTCCCCATCTGGAAGCAATGGGGGTAAATTTACTATAATCATTTTTTTTGTCTTTAGGAATGTGAAAAATACAAATGAAATATTACTGAACTCAAGTCTCCATGGCATGAGCAATCAATGGGGGGGAAAAAACTTTTTTGTACTCCTTTAAAGGGATCTCAATTTAAATAAGCCATGTGCTTTATTGAGCCTATCCCTTTAGTTGACTTTGTACCAGTGAACTGTACTGTCATGAAACTGTACCTTTTCCTATGCAAACTTCTAATACATTCTTCAATTAATGCATCAGTCAATCAAAAACTCTTCATTTGTGCGCACCTATCCTGCTACCCCAGTAGGTGGCAGTAACAGACTGTGTACCCACAAACCGACAGTTCAAGAAGAGAGAAGAAGAAACGACCCGTGACCTCGCGAGATTTGCCGCCACAGCGTCAGTCCATGATGGCCGAAGATCCTGGAGGAACATTTTTCAATTTCTCTCCCATTTTTATCCTTTTCTCTTTAGTTGTGCTTGTCATAGAGACATGGCAGGACTCACAGCTCCGCTAAGTGTCCAAGGAACCCCGTGGTTGTCGTTATGCCCAAGAAAGGAAACCGAAAACGGCTGAAGTTTAAGGCCGGGGACGTTTGTTTCGAGTCAGGTAATGTTGTGCCTTATGACGGCAGGAAGTAGACAGATCTACAAGCTCACAACGCGCCGCCTCCCTGACGCGTTGTGAGCTTGTAGATCCGTCTGTTTTGTTTTTCCATTGCACAACGAAATGTATACAAGGCTATCTAGCTATAAGAAAGTATTATTTACATATAGGCCTATAATAAATGAATATAGACTAATTAGTTTGCAATAATAGATAATAATAATTTCAGCCTAATAATAAACAAGTGATCTACTTTAGTATTGTTAATTGTATTGTAATTCACTCATGTGGTTATTATCGTTGTTGTTATTATTCATTCTGTAATTCACTTATGTTGTAAGCGTTTTCGACTACAAGGTGTTGTAGCCTATTCGAGTCAACAGTAACATAATAATAATAATAATAACAATAATACATATAAATAACTTAGACTAAAAGAAATAAAATCAAGATCGACAAGCTCAAAAGAAACACGGTGCTATAGTGTAGTATGATCAAGGGCATTCATTTCAGGAAAAACAAAAAAAGATTAGAATATGGAGATAAGCAGTTTCTGCACAACTGCAACAATATATTATGTAATAATGACCATGGCCTTGACCACCAACCTTGAGGCCTTTTAACCTGCAGACTTACAGCTTGTCTATTAAAAAGTTCCCTCTATAGCAGACTGCTGCTATTAGCAGCTGGGTGTCAGGCAAATTCGCCTAAAACATAATTTGCCAAAGCGCATTTGGTCCTTTCGCCTGTCTCAGGCTGTGGGCATTTCAGAAATCCATCTACCAGTGACCAGGAAACCAAGCTAAAGACACCGTAGGCTTTCTATTCCTGAACAGTTACAATGTTATAATGGAAGCCATTGTTTTTGCGATAATAAAAGTCTTAATATTTTTTGTTTTAAAAAACATCTTCCAAACAATGAAGTTTGGAAGACTGTTTTCTGTACTCCCCAGAGCCCTCCTATGAGACACAGACCGGGTAAATTTTGCTATTTTATCGTGAACATTAGTGAGGACCAATTATATGAAGATAGATTGAAAAGAGGTGAAGTCGTCCTTTAAGACTTAATTTTGTTTATCCTGGAACCCTGTGGATTTTCTTGGGTTTTTTCTTTTTCTTTTTTCTTCTTTTTTCTTCATTTCAAATCAAATCAAACCCCTTCTTCTTCTCCTCAGTGACAGTTGCTGATTTCGCCAACGCTGACCCGGCTGTAGTGAAGTCAGGACGGGTGAAAAAGGCTGTCGTCAATGCAGTTGAAAAAGAAGGTAAATCCTCTCTCATGGATTAAAGATCTCAGTCGCCATGGCTGATTTCAGTCATTTGGATTCCATTGAAGTCAGCAGCATGTCTTCCATGGAAGCATGTTGCGCAGTGACAATCGCCCATCTACTTGCCATTTTCTCTGCCAGCTTGTAGATGTTATGTACAATGTACTTTCTTAGTTATTAGATTAGAGCATTTGAAGTGGTCAAACAAGCTATTTTGTTCGGAAGCATCTTACATAAAACATTAGTCTCGGATATTTCATGTAAAAGCAGTTGTTAACCCATTTAGGCCTAGGATTATTGAATGCTTTAACTATTGAAAAATAGCAGATATACAAGCTTACAGCGCGGCACCGAGTGCCGCGCTGCGAGCTTGTAGATCTGCTATTTTTGAATCCTTCTAAGTTTTTTTTTTATATTTCTATGTCAGCAATCTGGCTACCCATCGTCAAAGAAAAGGTCCTTTTCACTTAACTGGAGCTCAGTTAGTCTGTTCTTGAGAGACTACTACAGTATGTCAGTGGTTCTCAAACTTTTTCATGTGAAGGACCCCCAAAATGATATTTATTTGGCCACGGACCCACCATCTCAAAATATTTAGTTCCAGGGACCACCCAGAAGCAACATTTCAGTTACAAACGTTCGCTTTGAAGATTCATATATTCAAAGATTTGCACACATTTTCACAACTTTTTCATAAATAGCTATTTTTCACTGGTTAAAGCATTCAATAATTCTAGGCCTAAATGGGTAAACCTCAATCTGTGATTTCTTCATCCGTTTAGCAGTATGTATGGAACAACATTACTAAAATGTAATAATTGTATACATTGTATTCCAGTGAAGTTTCTGTGTGGCCTGGAAGTTTCTCAAGGAGCTGTCGAGGAGGTGCTCTCCTCTGAAGTGAGTGTCACAGGAGGAGGTGCTCTGGGGAGCAGCGATGAACCAGACCCCGAGGAGGACGGAGACTACGATACTAAAGTGTTCCGCAAGAAGAAGAACAAGAGAAGAAAGGGTAGGGTTGTTTTCAAAGGCCTGGTGAAATGGCCTTTTCGGTCATTTAGTCCATGGGCCATACGAGATGTCGGTATCAGAAAGGTGGCAAAGGTTACCATGCATTTTTGAAAATCTCTATATCTGTAGATTATATTTTGGTATGATAACCCTTCGTGAGACACAGCTAAATTGGTGTTATCAGCCGCTAGAGTTGGTGTCCCATTAACTTAATATACAGGGGGGAAAAAAGCAAAAAAATTAATCTGCTTTAAGTAGCATATGAGGGGTCGGCCCCAAAAGACTGTGGTTTAGTGATGAAAAGTGATGAGTCATCACTTTTCACACTTTTGTGGGGGCCGTTTTAGCCCAAGGAATGTTTTTCATGCAAAACTGATGCTTGCAATGGATTCAGAATCATGAAAACCCCCTAGTTTGACCCCTCATATGCTACTTAAAGCAGATTATTCTTTTGCTTTTTTTTCCTGTATAGCAAAGTTAATGGGACACCAACTCTAGCGGCTGGTAACACCAATTTAGCTGTGTCTCAGAAAGGGTTATCATACCAAAATATAATCTACAGATATAGAGCTTTTCAAAAATGCATGGTAACCTTTGCCACCTTTCTGATACCGACATCTCGTATGGCCCATGGACTAATTGTGTTTTGAAGTTTCAGTCTGAAACTGTAGCCTGTATGTTTCTGAACCAATCAGAAGGACCCATCCCCTTGGGCTATGGGAAAGGCATTAGCCAGAGAAGGCTATGTTTGTAGCCTGCATCTCACGCAGCACGAGGGTGAGAGGGACAATATGAAGCATGTACATTGCTTATTAATTTAACCTAAAATGTTTTCAGATAAATATTTTATTGTTCTGTTTAAGTTTATAATGAGTAATGGGCTACACCGTCTGGACGTCATCTTGAATGAGATTCAAAATAGAGTACTGTAGCTCATTAAAATCAGGCATTTTTGGAGAAATGTGCATCTTTGGGAATCGAACAGGTGAATGAAATCAAGATTCATAAGGGTCTATCTATGAACATCACAAAGTGTGTTTTAGTTTGACAGGTCAGCTTTTAAAGACTTGATATAAATACACAAAACTCGATTTCTTTCAAAGTCCATTATGACCACAGGTATGCTCTAAAAGTGTGAAAAACATATTTGAGTGGCTCACTGATATGGTGTTGTCTGACAAAAAAAGATAAAAAAAAACAGGCAAAGGTACACAAGACTGTGTAGTGTGTACATATTTTAAGAGTGAAGGAACTAATCCTTCCATAAACCAGTGGTTCTCAAAGGACACCAGGGGTCCTTGAAGGGGTTCCAGTGGGTCCCCAGCCAAATAGTTAGGAACCAATGGACCCTTATGGGTATGTAACTTCGAGAGTGGTAACCTGAGCTCTCCCAAATGACGACGTTGCTACTACACTTTAGGATTGTGGGTAGTGTAGTATTTCTATATCAAATCGTGAATGAGACATGTTTTCTTAAAACTAAATTGATGATGTGTCTTCTTCTTCAGGAACATTTAGCCTCTTTTATACAACCATGTCGCATAAGTTCAATCTACCATGAATTGTTATGACATTATAGCTAATAATAATACATTTCCCTTAGCATAAATGTTTTTCTTACTTCCGGCATCTCTCTGTTGAGCTCTATACTTTTACGACTAAAACAGCTGTGTTTACATGCAACGTAATTCCCATAATAACCTAGAGGGATGGGTTGCGTATTCCCGTAATGTGAAGGGACAGTCGCATAGTAATTGCCTATTTTTAGTAGTATTAGTGCGGGGTGATGATTGATTTAAGCAGTCACACCTGGCCTGAGTCCAAAATAATGGACTTGGAGCTGGGTGTGACTGACACACCTGTTGGCTTCGATCGATGGACACAGGATAAATCAGTCATCCCTACCGTGCCACACTCAAGGAGAGAAGCCTCTGTCACGACAGCACATCAATCTGCTCTGGCTGCAAAGTTCCCGGTCATTTGGATTCCATACAAGTCAGCATGTCTTCTAGGTCTATGGAAGCATGTTGCACAGCGAAAATAGCCAATCTACAAGCTCTCAATGCATCGACAGGTGCTCTTTTATGGCCGTTTTGAAGGAGGGTAGAGAGTCACACGTTTTGATGGCTGGGTGGTAGGGCATTCCATATTTAAAGGGCTTTGCACAGTGCACACAGGCACGATTTTCAACCATTGCGTTTTTTTTCCGTTTGCTGCATGATTAAAACACATTGGATTTGTTATGCAATGTAGTGCGTAGGAGGAGTCAATGAGTTTTTACCGCAAGCGAAAAGACGCACAAATCGAACTGGGTTCGATCGGGAAAAAAACGCACTGCCGCAGCCACTGGCCGCACGGCAAATTCGGAGCAGGTGTGCTTGCGGTCATAGAGAATCATTGGTTTCTAAAAAAAAAAAGAAATTGTCAGTTTTTTCCGTGCGTAAAATCGCGCCTGTCTGCAAAGCTCTTTAGGATGAACTAATCCCCGTGTTTGTGCTGAATGTGGTTGTTGTACCCGTGGGCGTCACTTGCTTTTTTTGAAGTAGTCAAACAGGAATGTGGACACTGGTCCCTTGGGTATCTTGAAGACCAGACCCATTGCATGTTGCTGTTCTCTGTTTTCTACCCCGAGACATCCCTCCCTAGCATAATGAGCAGGGGTTAGCTGTTTGGTAAATGGTAAATGGTGCATTTATATAGCACTTTTATCCAAAGCGCTTTACAGAGATTGTGCATTACATTCACCCATTCACACACACATTCATACACCGGTGGCGAAGGAAACCATGCAAGGCACCAACCTACTCACCGGGGTTCAGAGTCTTGCCCAAGGACCCTTCGACATTAACTCGGGGAGCCCGGATTCGAACTGGGAACCCTTCGTGCTCTAATAACGGTTTCTCTACCCCTGAGCTATGCCGCCCCGTTTGGTTTAGTAGTAACCTGAGTTTGTTTTGAGACGTCTGTAATTTTGCTTTTAATGCCTTGCTACAGTACCATGAGGTGCATGCATTGTCAAAATGACACTGGATGAGAGCTCCAGCTGTAGTGTGCTCAGAGCATTCCTACTGACCAACGAGGAGATCTGTTCGGTGTTCCCTTGCAGAGAGCAGTGAGTGCAGCGATGGAGAGGAGTACCCGGTGGACATCTGGTTGGTGCTGTCCTCCTACATCCGACCGGAGGACGTGTGCAGGTTCGCTCTGATCTGCAGGAGTTCCTGGACGGTCACCTGCACCGCAGCCTTCTGGACCAGGATGTACAGGAGGTGAGTTCAACCTACCGACAACCTCAAGATCCATACGTATCACGATACAGAGGCCACGGTACGATATTATCGCGATACGATCAGTGTCATTTATATATTTAATCATATATATCGTCACTGTCGGGCAGAAACCGATGCTGTTTATTTTTTTAAGCCAAATCACACAGCATTTCCTGCTGTATCGATACGATTATCGGCAGGGAATATGATACGATTATATTTACGATACGATTGTTTTTCTTCCACTCAACCTCTGGGAATTGAACCATCGGCTGTAGCTGAGTGGGTAGAAAGGCTAGGCCTATACATCCCCTGATTGCATTTTGGTTCTTCAATTCTCGAAGTGGCTCCTTCAGGGGGTTCCCAGTTAAATGATTGATACCCGTATTTAGGAACCAAATGGACCCTTATGGGTCTGTAACTCTGAGAGTCTTTCTTTTGACTCTTTCAGACACTACAGCATAGAGGTTGATCTGCCCTGTCGTCTCCAGCCTGGCTCCATAGACAGGATGAGCTGTCTACGGGCCTGTGTGATCCGCTCCCTCTTCCATCTGTACCAGCCGTTCAGCCAGCGTGTGTCCAAGATCCCTGCCCTGCCCGAATCCACACCTACAACCTTGCTCAACTCCAAGGTAATGGAGGAGCTTGTCTAAGCCTGGGGTCTTCAACAGGGGGTCCTCAGGGTTACTGTAGGGGGGCCGCCAAATCCTTTTGTGATAGGAACTTTTTTTTTTTATTATCCAAACCACATATACTGCATACTAATTCTGGGGGGAACATTAGCCGCAAATAGCAGATCATCAAGCTACAAGCTCGACTATTTCCCGCAAAAAGATTTGGTGCGCAGGAGAAAGAAAGAGCAAGCCAAGTACCAAGCCAAAGGTCAAGTTTACAAAGTACTGAGGGTTTAAGTGGTTAAAAGTCTGAAAACATACATTTAACATGAATCCAATATGTTGTGGGCCGGGGGCCACTGCTTCATCCTTCTCTCAGTTCCTTGGCCTGAAAAATGTTGAAGACCCCTGGTCTAAGCCATTCCCAAGCCAAGATGTCCTCAAAACCCCCAGATCCCCAATCGCTTTGATTGGCTGAGACACATGGCGGGCGAAGGGAGTGCTCATTTTGTCCACGGCTCTCCCTCGCCCTGTGAATCGCTCGTAGATGATGATTGATGATTAACCATCTTTCCCTTTGCAGTGTTTGTTGTTCTGGGTCAAAAAAGTGTCAGGAACGCGACCAGAGACCCTGTCTGGAACTCGACCAGAGACCCTGTGGGAGTTCAACTTCAAGTTCATAAAGCAGGTAAAAAATTAAAACGACTTTCCACCAAAAACATTTTTTCTCCATAAATGAACACCCTACTTGATCACACTTCGTGCCACGTTTCAAGCTTTTAGATCTGCTACTTTTGATGCTTTTGAATTTGAATCAATATACAATAAAAGACAATATTTGAATGCAAGTCAACTGTTTATCAGACACTTAACTTTAAAAATGATAACGATGTGTTGCCACCCTCAGCAGGGTGGTAAGGGTGGCAGTGTGCCCTCACAGCTGTGCACGCCCAGGAAGTACAGAGACGTCCATACCAACCCTGACGCAGACTGCTACCTGCTGCGGGTCACCACCCTCAACTTCATCTTCACCCCTGTGGTCATGGGAATGACCCTCGCTCTGGTCAGTACACGTGGATTAAAGTTTCTCAATCGCCACGACTGATTCCAGTCATTTGGATTATATAGGAGCCAGCATGTCTTGAGTGTCTTCTATGGAAGCAATGTTGTGCTGCGAAAATGGCCTATCTACAAGTGAGCTTAAACAGCAATATAAATACTTGAACAAAGATTTTTTTTTTTTTAATTATTATTATGTAAGCAATTTACCCCGAGTGAGAGGACATTATGCTCTCATAATGTCCGCAGTGAGGGTGTTATCGGACGAGGCGCAGCCGAGTCCGATAACACACTCACTCAGGACATTATGAGAGCATAATGTCCGACCCCGAGTGGTAAATAGCTTTTCTACCACTTTTTCCCGTATACATGAAAGAAAACACATAGTTGTAACTTGCAAGGATCTTAAGTTACAATCATTATTGCCTATAAAACTTCCGCGAGACAGCAGATAGTTCCACCAACAACATCTTCTACTCACCAACAGATGGCGCCAACTCCATACTAATCCATGCGTCTAGCTTACAGCTAAGCTAACGTCAGTTAAAAGCACCGTTCCGGCCGTAAATAGAGGCTGTTCGCTTCCAGAAAGGCATAGGTTCAGAGAAAAGGGGCTTTAAAGTTGGCGGATTGCATTGGATCCAAATAAATCGGCGACGATAGTACGCACGTTAGTAAACATAGGACCGCTGCGACCTTCATTTGTTGGTTGGGGGACTACCTCCTGAAGTCCCCGGATGTACACTGAGGCGCATTGATCTCGGACACACAACTTTGCGGCAGTTGTCCTCTCATAACCTCCGGAATTTAGCCAATCAGAATCCAGTATTTGAACACGTGACTCGAAAAAGTGGTAGAATATTATTTTTTGACCTTTCAGATGGTGTTGTAGGAGGTATTTGGAGATGTTTATGAAGTGTTTGCAAATCGTTAGTCTCTGATTGTTCATATAAAGGCAAAGATTTGATGATTTATTCACCTGGAACCTGGCAGTATGTAGAAAAGCATGAACAATATTACTAAAACATCATTTGGGAACGGCACTAGTGTGGGGTCACAAATTACAAAACAAATTCAGTTGTGAGATTTCATTTTGCTTTAATCCATGCCTCCAATGTCTCTCCTCCTGCTCTCTGTCCAATGCATGTCTCTTGTCCCTCTTCTCCAATGTCTCTTCTACTGAACTAATCTCTCCATCTTTTCTCAACTGATTCTTGTAGCTTGGGGTCACCTCTTAAGGATTCAAGAGGATGACCAGTGATATCCATTGAGCATTTTTTATTATTAACCCATTAATCCCTGAAACATGGGCTCCCATTGACTTTCTATACAGGAGGAAAATACCCAGAAAAATATTATTTTTCATGGTATTTAAGGAGGATCTGAGGGGTCTAACTAGGGGTTTGTCATGATGCTGAATCCATTGCAGGCATTTGTTTTGCACAAAAAAAATTCCGTGGGCTAGAAATAGCCTCAGAAAACAATACACGTATGGGTGAGTATTCATGTTAGTCGGAGGCCTTAGGGTTTTTTTTCTCGTGCTAATCAGTCTAAAAGTGCAACATTTTGCACAGATGTAGCTCAGGGCATGCTCTAATGATTTAGCTAGGTCGGCGACCTTCGGGGTCACCACAACACCCACAAAACTCTGAAAAGTGATGACTCATCACTTTTCATCACTAAAGTCGATGGGAGCCCAACTTGATTTGGCCGCTGTGGCGACCCCGAATGTCGCAGACTCGGGCGCCCTAGCTAAATCATTAGAGCAAGCCCTGAGCTAATCTGTGCAAAATCTTGCACTTTTAGACTGATTAGCACGAGAAAAAAAACCCTAAGGCCTCCGACTAACATGAATACTCACCCATACGTGTATTGTTTTCTGAGGCTATTTCTAGCCCACGGAATGTTTTTTGTGCAAAACAAATGCCTGCAATGGATTCAGCATCATGACAAACCCCTAGTTAGACCCCTCAGATCCTCCTTAAATACCCAGAAAAATAATCTTTTTCTGGGTATTTTCCTCCTGTATAGAAAGTCAATGGGAGCCCATGTTTCAGGCATTAAGGGGTTAATAATAAAAAATGCTCAATGGATACCACTGGTCATCCTCTTGAATCCTTAAGAGGTGACCCCAAGCTACAAGAATCAGTTGAGAAAAAAACTTTTACCGACGAAACCACGTTCAGCCAAAAATCACCGTTTTTTTCCCGGACTATTATGGTTGTATCTCCACTAGTAACTCTCCATCAACGTCTCCTAATCTGTCCTGTCTCTCCCCCCTCTCTCCTCCAGTTCACCATCAACGTCAGCACAGACATGCGGCACCACCGTGTGCGTCTGATGTTCCAGGACTCGCCGCTGCCCCGGGGCAGGAAGAGGGGCGAGCAGGGGGGCACCCAGGTGGTCCTGGACCCCGTGAACAGTGTGAGGCTCATGGACTGGTGGCATCCTCAGTACCCCTCCTCCCCTTACACATAGAACCATGAAACCCTCCCCCCCCCCCACACTCTGCAGACCCTCCCTGTCACCACCTTCCAGTCCCTTCTCTCTCACATTGTATTGTTGCTGTCGGGCAGAAACCTCTTATCTCCACATTCTAACCTTTTGTGGGGGTTTTTTCCGTCAATGAACGCACCTACAGCGAACGAAAAGCATCGAAACACGAAAGCATCAAAAGTAGCTGATCTGCAAGCTTGAAACACAGCGCAAAGCGACACGTTTCGAGCTTGTAGATCTGATACTTTTGATGTTTTTGCATTTGAATCCTGAAAAGTTACTTTTTGGACATACTTTATGAGGTCTCCACCCGACAGAAACGATATTAGGAGGACTTCACACAACTTCAAAGAAGAATTTGAGGAGATCAAAGGCTTCTTTTACATGTTGAACCTTATTGCTTTGGGAGATTCATAAACCCATGGATTTTTTTTTGGCAGAGTGTTTAAAAGGCCTAACTTATAATCATTATTATCATCGCTCAATAGGTTTTCTGCTATCTGGTTTACTTCAGACTTCCTTTGATACTATTATTTTGAAGGATGGAATAAGGTTTTAATTTCCGTTTTCAAAATCACATGTTGCTTTCTGTTTATTTATTATTTAAGACACTGGGTTCTCAACGGTCGGGTCCAAGGACCACCAGGGGCTCCAAATCCTTTTACGGGTCTGTAATTCTTTTTGTTATTTTGTATGAACACAGAATTTTACAGTGTAATTCCAAAGATTTTTTTTTTCTTTGTTAAATTGAATACTTTATTAGTCAGAAATGTAAACAACATGGGGAACAGTCAGACATTAAGGCAAAGACTTTTAATAATGAAGATAGCGCAACCTCATTGGATCCACTAGAGTGCAACATGGTACACAAAGCCTACAAATAGCCTCCTAAGTGGGCGCCGGCTCTGACAGCAAATCTTGCAAATGTCCTGTTTACTGGTGCTGTAGATGCCGCGAGAGTGTGTTGCTGGGACAGATAAAGGGCGATAATAATAATAATGTTGATTTTCTCCTTTTTTGTGTAGCTGTGTTCACGTTAACCCTCTCATTGTAAATGAATAGACTCCAAACATGCTTGCGCCTCCTAAAAAGGTATCCACCGACGTCACGCAGAAACAGGAAGTACGGGTCTGTTCCGTCCTCTTGCTATCGCCCTCTTGGATTAAGGCTAAATGGATAAAACAAAAGTACCAGGGACTTCCATTGTGGTCCCTTGTATTCAATTCAACATACTGTAGACTAAAGCATGTACACAATCAACAAATGCAAACACTAAATGTACAAAAAAAGATATGGGAAAATTACGTTTACCTCCCCTTGTGGTGTCCCAATTTTGAAAGAAACTATTGATTCATGTTATGGTTGGCAGAGCAGTAGAATGAAAATGTGTTACAGACCCAAAAGAGTAATCTCTGGACCCCTGGTGGGCCCCAGACCTGATGTTGAGAAACAATGATTTTAAGCAATTTGGGTTTGAGTATTAATCGATTGATTGATGAGGGCCAAAGAGATGATAATTACCTCAATCCTCATCCAATCATCTGCTGATATGCTAGGAGCACTTATCATTTTAAATAAATGTAACTTTTTTTTTTTTTTTTTTTCCCGTTTGATGTGGAATGTGCTTGAGCTTGTAGGGCAGTATCAGTTAATCCAACTAATTGATTTAATTGATTGTAAATTGTAATTAATAATAATTTGTATCAATACTTTTATAAAATAACCAATTGGTAAATTATCCCTATTTTTGGCATGCCATTATAGGTATAAAGAAAATACCTTCAAATCAAAGTACAAGAAAAGTTGCAGCCACACTTGACCTCCATTGTCCTTAATTCACTGCCACAAACTGGGCTCTAGGTCTCGGCTCTCAAACAGGAAGTGAAAGAGTGACGTCGGTACACAGTAAGAGACATTTTACATTTTTGTTTTGCACAAAGTGTTTCAGATGAACTCTTAAGGATTTGACTGTGTACTGAATTTGAATTGGCCAGTCCTTTTTAGATGTATTGTATGTGAGTCGAATTATGCCAATCGTGTGTGTGTGTGTGTGTGTGTGTGTGTGTGTGTGTGTGTGTGTGTGTGTGTGTGTGTGTGTGTGTGTGTGTGTGTGTGTGTGTGTGTGTGTGTGTGTGTGTGTGTGTGTGTGTGTGTGTGTGTGTGTGTGTGTGTGTGTGTGTGTGTGTGTGTGTGTGTGTGTGTGTGTGTGTGTGTGTGTGTGTGTGTCGGTCGCACAGGAAAGCAGGATATCGTCGCTGTCGGGCAGAAACCTTGTACTGTACCTTGTATGACCACTTTTTTTTTCTCGGGGTTAATACAAGTAATTATAAAATATGATACATTTATTTAAATATATATATGTAAAACCCAAAGCACTTTTACTTTAAAATGTTTCTAAAAATATCAATAGCAGCCGATCATCCCCAAGCGTTGCATCAGGGCATACCGGTAATTGTGATGCTTGTAGATCGGCTACATTTGAGCTAAACTCTTACAACGAAGTAGGGCTTCAATTTACGAACAAAAGCATAAAAATAACTGAAATATGCGAGGTTTCTGTCCGCACATCAACGATATGATGCCACAAACAGCTCTTTGTCACTGTTTGTTAGTGTTTGTATCAGATAGGATACAAACTGATATGAGTATCGGATGCAGTAGGCATCCTTTAACTTGAACTGATCTGTACATAATCATTGTTTTCTTTTGAATGAATGATCATGATTAACCACTTAAACCCCATATGGTTGACCGCAGTCCCTCAGGGCTCCGTACTAGAGTGTTTTCTGTTATCGTGGGGGAAAGCTTTCACTGAAAATAACAGATCGACATCATCACAGCGTTGTGAGCTTGTCGATCTTCTGCTTCTGCATCAAAGCTTTTCCCCAGAATACAGATGCAGGGTTTTAAGTGGCTAAGACTTAGAAGAACCTCGAGTTTGACAGCGAAACATTTGTTTGTTTTTGTGACTAAGAGCAGCTGAAAGAGATTGTTTCGTTGTTTTAGCATCGGCTCTAGTATTAGATGTGGCTTCTGTTGATTAAAAAACAACTTTACTGCACTGAAATAAAAGAAATGGAAGACTACCCATGCAAACTGCTGCCTTTGTTTCTACTGTTATGGAAAGTTACGGTTCACTCTAGATCAGTGGTTCTCAAATGTTTTTAATTTCAAGGACCCCCATATAACTCGTGGGATACAGAAGCAAGTCAGTTAATTTTGTCACTGACAAAAACAAAATAAAAACGAAGCTTTGTTGACTAAACTATATCAAACTAAATCAATCTTTGCTGTCAAAATTAACACTGCTGTAAGATTCCATTTGGAACTCCCTCAAGGACCCATGAGAGGCCATGTGTGCACGCCACTTTGAGAACCACTGATGCATTTGATTAGGCCATAGACCCATGTTTGATCAGATTTTTAAGAAACATTTTAATTTAGATTTTTCCCCTCTGGACTTAATGTTTAGATTGAGAACCACAGTGTACAACAGGGTCAAGTCACATTGCTTTCAGATTGCTTCCCCCCTGTGGACAAATAAGGTATTTCCCTAGTAATAACAGTTAACAGACATCACAGTTCCCAGTCAGTGGAACATGTTAATTGACTTGTTAATTGTTCAGATACAGCTAACAATATCGGAAAAGATGACTACTGCCTAAAATAGTATTTATATGTCGACTACTTTTTTTCACTGACGAAAACTAAAAAACTAGATGTCTATTGACAATTTCGTCACAAATAAAAACTATGCTAAATGTTAGGGAGGGACTATAGTGGAGAAGTGTTCCAGCAGAACAAAAAGACAAGTAATTTTATGTTTGGTTGTGCTCGGGTGTTGCACTCTGAAAATAGCAGATTTACAAGCTCACGCTGCAACACCTTACTTGTGAGCTTGTAGAAGATTGTCTATTTTCAGCATGCAACCAAGTGTAGAAATCAGCCTTGTTTTACGTGGCCAACAAGGCTCACCAAAATACATTTTTGTCAAAAAATTCAGCTGGAGATTTAGTCTGCTAAAATATCAAGATATTTAGTCAACTAAAACTAGACTAAAGCCAAAACTCTTCAGTTGACTAAAACATGACTAAAACGAAATTACATTTTATTCAAAAGACTATGGTCTAAAACTAGATCAAAATGCTCGCTATCGGTAAAGGAAGACTGCCAACTGGTATATGGGTACAGGACCCTCTCTCATGTGTCAATGCGTTAATTCAGGAGTGGAACAGAGAGTCCAGTGCTCCAGCCTGTTGTCCAGGCCCTGCACAGCACAGCACAGCGCTTAAAAGCCAAATATAGCCTCCATGAGTAGCTCATCTTCAAGCTCCGGTTTCACTTCCCCATTACATAGACAATGACAGTTTCCATTGGGTCTGGTCCATGGCATAACTGACACTGTCCCCATCAGGCCGGTCTATTTCTCCTGGTCTGACCCCCCTTTTTACCTTGGACTGACAAGACCCACAGCATGTGTGATCAGCAAGCTTAGCCTGACACCGTGGCACGCTTGTGATGTTGTGGAAACTGACTTATGTCTAGTGGTTCTCAACCTGGGGCTGGGGGTCCCCGCATGATTTTGAGCGGTCCCCGGATGATTTGCTTGTGCAACATTGTTTTCTCACGCAACAGTAAACAAACCAACATACAGTATTGCAGGGTATCCCCTATGCACATTTCTAAAGTGACAATTTAAGGATATGACAAAGGAGAAGAGATCCGAGCAATGAAAACATGTGGTTGGAGAAGAGATATATATTCTATAAAACAGCCAAGATGTTTCGACTGGTTAAGGATCATAATTAAACTATTCTTAAAGTGTACCTGTAGCATGCTGCTGTGCAAATGAGTGCTGTCATTACAATATAATCACAATACCAATTATTATGCCAACCTTTTTTTAGACATCTGCAAAATAATGGCTTTCTTCACCAATGTGTTCATAAGGTGTCTTCTAACACCTCAATTGGTTCCAAGTTCCAACCCAACTCCTCTGGGAAACTTTGTGGGAGCCAAACTAAGTAGGTCTATAGAAGGACTGGTGTGGAGGGGGGGAAAAAGTTTTATGTACATTTTAAATAGGCCAATATGAGCCTGTGGGATGTCTAACTCTAATCCCACAAGCTCATCCATCAAATTGTGGTGAGCATTTTCACTTGTTAATTTTTGTTCCGTGGTGAGCATTTCCCTCTGTATTCACAATTTAAACTGAGAGAGGGCGAGAGCGACCCGGTCGGTTAGCAACCTGGTCGGTGAAAACTACCGACCAGGTTGCAACCCAGTTGTAGGTCGCTAAATGATCTCGCTCCTACTGTATAAACCTGAACCCCGAACTAGTAGTAACTAAAGTACTTAAGTAATTAAGTAATTATTTGCCTCAAAGTACAGTGGAGTAGAAGTATAACGTATCAATGCAGTGGAGTAGAAGTATCTTACTTCCAAAATGTACATACTGTACTTTACATGGAGGTATGCCATCTTATACAAAAATAAAATACATAAAAAGAAAACAAATCGTGGAACAGATACGAGTACAGAGATACTCATAAGATCCAAGAATAAATAAAAAGGAATAAACAAGTTGTAAATCAATAGGTTAAAATAATAATAGAAGACTCAAGTCTGGCCTGGCCATCTGCACTTGGACGACTGATTGTGTTAGCTTAATGTATGAACTATTAATAGATATAAACATACAGGCATACAGTACAAGCTGTCACCAGTAATATGAGAGGATAGAGTTCTAATGGATTCAATCATCAAAATGCCATCATATCTAAAAGTGCATGATGGAGCTTTATGTCTCTCATTCAGCTGTCTTTGTGTACATAGTGGCTTGTAGGACTAGATAGGAGGTGACATGTCAGTTGTTGTACTGCTGTACTGTAAGTATTTTGGTGCCAATACTGTTGTGCTTTTTATGTTGTGTAGAAGTTTATTTTACCTGTAACAGTGGGCCTATGTACACACGTTCAATTCAAAAGAGCTTTATTGGCATGAAAATGGGTTTACATTGCCAAAGCAAGTGCCCAAAGCATACAAAAATGGAGAAAGTATGTACAGTTGGAAGAGGTACAGCATTGTGTAAACAGAGCTATGTCACATTTGCTGTTAGAAAGTCATATACCGTCTCTGTCGGGTGGAAACATCATAGGCCTATGTCCAAAACGTATCATAGTTGATCGATAAGCTGTAGAATGCTACTTTTGATACTTGTGTGTGATGCTGTGTGATCAAGTAGGGCGTTAATTTGCGAGAAAAAAAGAGGAGATAAGAGGTTTCTGAGTGATTAATTTGCGAGAAAAAAAAGAGGAGATAATAGTTTTCTGACTGACAACAACGATACATGTTGACAAGGGTAGCTTTTGTATACAGCTTTTTGAAACAAATAGGAGCAATTATTCAGGATTTTGCAGCATTTTACCGATTTAAAATGGTAGACTATACAGGGGGTCCCCAGCTAAAGTAGTGCTTGAAAAACATCCAAAATGTTTGGACATTTTTGAATAAATATTGCATTTTTTGGAACACAAATCTTCTCTTCTGGGGGTTCCTGGCACAAAACATTTTCAGATGGGGATCCACAGCCAAATAAATAAAGGTTTGAGAACTACTGATCTGTGTGACAGAAAACAAATCAGCCACAGACATCACATCAACCACTTTAAACCTTTAATTGGCTATTTGAAAATCTGGAAAACATTGGAATTTTTTTTCTGTCATTTTAATAACATTTAATCTTTGGGGTCCCTGGCTGGCACACTATATTTTTCAGATGTTGGGGGATAGGTACAATTTTTGTTGCGACCAAAGGTCGCATATACTCTGAAAAACCGTGTCACTTGAGTGTCCTTCCTTCCTTCCTTCCTTCCTTCCGTAACCTCGTGACCGTCCTTCCGTATCCTCTGTGATGTCAGTGTGATGTCAGCGAGTTGTGACATCACCTCCTGTACAGGGCGGCTACACGAAATGTGGATAACACTATATATGGAGATAGTCCAGTCCATCATGTCATATGAGACTACCGTCATAGAAAGTAGCCATTCTTAGGCCGGAGTCAATGGCTGTCTAAACATGGAGATGTGGATAACACTATATATGGAGATAGTCTAGTCCAATATGTCATATGGGACTACCATCATAGACAGTAGCCATTGTTAATCCGGAGTCAATGGCTGACTGTCTGTACAGGAAGTGATGTCACATGACATACTTTTTATGCCCATATATGAGTCCTAACATGGAGATGTGGATAACACTATATATGGAGATAGTCTAGTCCAATATGTCATATGGAACTACCGTCATAGACAGTAGCCATTGTTAGGTCGGAGTCAATGGCTGTCTGTCTGACTGTCTGTACAGGAAGTGATGTCACATGACATACTTTTTATGCCCATATATGAGTCCTTCTGTACCACATCTCCAGGTTTAGGCAAACTCCACACAGAAAGGCCCTATCGCCAACCCAACCTAGGGTGTGAGCGATAGGGCCTTTCTGTGTGGAGTTTGCATGTTCTCCCCGTGTCTCCTAGGGTTGATACCCTCACAAAAACATGAACAAACTCCCCCCAGAATGACAACAACTAGAATCGTCAGAGAAACGCTGTGGTTGGCCAGATGGTCAAGAATTGGCGCGACCTCGCCCTTTAGGGTGAGGAGTTGTGACATCACTTCCTGTACAGGGCGGCTACACGAAATGTGGATAACACTATATATGGAGATAGTCCAGTCCATCATGTCATATGGGACTACCGTCATAGAAAGTAGCCATTGTTAGGCCGGAGTCATTGGCTGTCTAAACATGGAGATGTGGATAACACTATATATGGAGATAGTCTAGTCCAATATGTCATATGGGACTACCGTCATAGACAGTAGCCATTGTTAATCCGGAGTCAATGGCTGACTGTCTGTACAGGAAGTGATGTCACATGACATACTTTTTATGCCCATATATGAGTCCTAACATGGAGATGTGGATAACACTATATATGGAGATAGTCTAGTCCAATATGTCATATGGAACTACCGTCAGACACAGCCATTGTTAGGTCGGAGTCAATGGCTGTCTGTCTGACTGTCTGTACAGGAAGTGATGTCACATAACAATGGCTACTGTCTATGACGGTAGTCCCATTATGACATGATGGACTGGTGTTCTCCACATTTCCATGTTTAGGCCCCATCGCTCACACCCTAGGTGGGGTTGGCGATAGGGCCTTTCTGTGTGGAGTTTGCATGTTCTCCCCGTGTCTCCTAGGGTTGATACCCTCACAAAAACATGAACAAACTCCCCCCAGAATGATAACAACTAGAATCGTCAGAGAAACACTGTGGTTGGCCAGATAGTCAAGAATTGGCGCGACCTCGCCCTAGTACTATGTCTGAAAAAAACTTTAAATGTCTAAAAACACACTTTTAACTTTGATCCAATATGTAGGCCTAGTGAGCTAGGGTTTGAAAATAGCAGATCTACAAGCTCACAATGCGACACACACTGTGAGATTGTATTGGCTATTTTTAAATGGCCGAAATGTATATAGGTGAAGTGGTTATTGTATGTTTTGTAATCAAAATTAAAATCTAGTAACTAAACTAGTCTATACTGGTATAGACTAGTTAGTTACCATGCACTAGATTTTAATAAGTCTTAAATAATTGTAGTGGAGTAAAAGCACAATATTTGCCTTGGAGATGTAGTGGAGTAAGTAAAAGTAGCCTAAAACTGGAAATAGTAAAGTAAAACAATAAATGTAGGTCGCCTACAATACTTCAGTAGCCTAAATGTACTTACCTGTAGTTACTTTACATCAGCTACACCACTGGTCCTTAATTGGCCTAAAAAATGTTTAAGACCCCTGCCCATATAGTGGTTCTCAAAGTGGATTTCAGGGACTCTAGTCTCTAGGTTCCTTTATGGGGGTTTAAATTGACCCTTACAAGTCTGTAACTTTGAAAGCGTACAAATGGAACCAAATGGACCCGGCATTTGTACACTGTCAAAGTTAAGGGGAGACTTTCACTTTTCAAAGTTTGAGAACCACTGCCATAGAGTATTATGATGACCTGCCAGTCTATTGCATGCTGCAAGAAAAAAAAAGAACTACAATTCCCATGCCAGCCCTAGTGACGTCCTGTCATTGGTGGCCCGGCTTGTCACTATGCACACAGTCAGACGCAGGTGACCGGCGGCCAGGCAGTCAGGCAGTCAGACGGCGCTGGAGACTGACAACAACTCGACGGTCAGAGAGGAAAACACAGCGACCCCCCTGTCCGGACCACCGTCCACTGACCAGGGGACAGACAGAGTTGTGACAACTCACAACACAAGGACACTTTAAAATGCTTTGATCCCACAGTTTGTTCCTATATTAAGAAGAAGAGACACGTTCACTCAACAACATCAGTGTGTGCGCTGTTTTTTTTGGAGGACTCGCGCACACACACATACACAGGGCAGTTTCCTGGAGCTGCAGGCTTCTTAACTTCTGTTCTCTGTCTGACCTTCAAAGCGGGGTAAGTGAGATTATATCACTATACGTACCAACTCACACTGGCTGCGGAGCGCACAGCAAATACTAAGCTCCACTATAAGCACTGGACGGGCGTTGAGCTCCTAAAAAGTTGCATTTTTTTCTTAGATTGTAAAGCTAATGGAACCAAAAACATGTTTTGGTACCAGCTATGCACTCCGCAGAGTTAAATGGACACTGCGGAATGGGATTTCACTATAGAGGTTATACTTTAGGGACCCCAAAACGCACAGTAAATGCTCCAAAAGTTGCATTATTTGCACATGAACTACGAATCAAGCGTTCTTCTTATTTATAAGCACATCTCCAGTATTTGTAGCCTTACCTCTGAGTTAAATGGACACGTTTTAGCATCCATAAGTCATTGTAATAGCTCTTGTTTGCATTCTGAGCAGAATTTAGCTTTATTTGTATTTATTTTTTATTTTTTAATCGGTAATAAATAAGAATAATAATGCACAATCTTGCAATTTTACCCAGGAGAATGAAGGTGGTCTGGTGCTAGAGCATGACGGAGCACGTTTTCATGATCCCTAATTTGTCTTGTTGTTGTCATTATTTATAAGAAGTGACATGGTTGATTCTTATTAGTCCAGAGCGAGAGCGGCTCTGGACCAGAGCTAGGAGAGAGGGACAGCCAGTCCCCAGACAGTATGCTGCTGCTATGTATAAACCGTGTGATGGTGATACTCTGTGCGTTATGTAATCAGAACTTTGCTGGAAAGCCCTGCATAGAGCCAAATAGGACAGACTATTAGTATTATTAACACTCAGAACGCAGCTATCCATGTCCTCTTCGGGTAACAGCAATAGGAAGAGTGGGCTCTATGGAAGAGTGGGCACTAGGTAGGCTACAAAGGCAAAGTGCATGGGCACCTCAATGTGAAATGTAGAAAAATAAAATATCTGGACAATGGTCTTAACTTAGTTATGTAAAGTAACTGTAGGCTTAGGATACATGATTAGAACATGAATTGAACATTTCACAATTTGTGTTATTCTACAAATTGCTACAAAACCTGTACAATCATTAATTTTAGGTATAAACAAGAAGTTGAAGGGAATTTAATTTAAGTCTGATATTTATATACTGTGCAAGTTCACATCATGTATATTATACTTTACATTACACACATTTACATTTTGGACAAATTATCACATTTTACATCGAGGTGCCAACTCTTCTCTTATCCCCTGATCCCCCCTTGTTGTCTGCAGTCACGTGTGTGCTGCTGGTTTTATTTACACAGCTTGTAGATCTGTTACCTTTTAAACTTTTGAATTTGAATCATGAAAAGTGACCGTATTGGACATGATGTGGTTTCCACCCAACGGAGATGATATGGAAAAGTTCAGAGCCAATCATATAGGTTATACACCTGACCTCACCCATGTCCATATCTTCTTGTAATTGGGCCTTACTGCTTCACTATAAGACGCCACAATTTCTGTCCTCTTACCAGAAAGCATTGTTATTGTATTACTGAAAATCTGTTGTGAAATGACCAAAACATGCCTACCAGTGATGTCACTGCACTGGCATAGGCAGGTTTCTGAACTGTCAACAGCCCTTCTGTGAGACACAGAGTGAGTAGACAGAAATGGTATCTTATCTTATCTTTATAATTAGCGTTAGTGAGGACCAATTATGTCTGAAGTCGTTCTTTAAAGGCATAGCATGTTTGTTCTGTGTTTACATAACAAAACAGTACAGATTGTGTATAATGTCCCTCTATAGCAGTCATCAGCCACTGCCGTATAGTGTGGTGGTGTTTACCTGCCCAGCTGAAACACAATGTCCTCTCACTGTATTTGGTGTCACTGTTTGTTTTGGTAGAAGGGATGTTTTTGGGCTGCCAAACAAACCGTGAAAACACCAAAATACAGCGAGAGCACAATGCCACCACACTACTCCAATGGCGGATAACTGCTGCCACCAGTAAGACGCCTAAGGGTGAAAAGCGACATCGCGCAGGACGGAATTCAGTGTGAATCGAGTTGCGTTGAAAGTTTATGTGGACAAAATATTTTCCCAAATATGGATATGTCTGACATCATAGATGTCTTATTGTTGTTGCGACCGAAGGTCGCAGTATACCATGAGAAATGTCGTAGCTTGTCTCCGTCTGTGTCCGTCCTTCAGTCAGTACAGGAAGTGATGTCACGTGACATCACCTCATCAAAGATCAAACCCTGGATATCCATACTGTGTCAGTCAGTCAGTCAGTCAGTCAGTCAGTCAGTACACATTTTTACAGTCTATGGGTTGGTTCACTTGTCACTGTGACATCACAGGTGATATCACAGGTGACATCACCTATGTAAAAGTCCATATATGGGTAACCCTTTTATGCCCATTATGAAGATCCCTGATGTCTTTGAAGGCATGGCCCATATCTGTGTGGCTGGTTCAGATAGCGATCTCCATGTATGGGCATAAAATATATTGTATGTATTATGGATATATATTATTATTAATAAAGGATAACATACAATAACCCTAACCCAATAAGTCCATATATGGTCATTCCCAGAAACAAAAATCCCATGTCCATATATGTATATGTATATATATATATATATATATATTAATAAAGGATCAAATAAAGAAAATGTCCATATACAGTATGGGCATTCCCAGATGATGCCCTGTTAGGATATCCCCTTATGCCCATATATGGAGATCCCCAGGCATCAAACCCAGGCCCTACATTGCCATGGCCCTGCTTGGCTTTACTAATTAACATACGTTTTATGCCCATATATGGAGATCCCTGTCCCAATGTCATCAATATTAAGGACATATCTGGGAATGCCCATATTTGGTAATGCCCATATATGGGCATGTTTTGACATAACATTGTTGACTATCATGCAGGGGTCTCCATATATGGGTAGATGGTCCGATATACATCACTGGCCAGATTGCTAAGAATTGGCCCTTTAGGGCGAGGTCGCATGTCGCCCAGAGGCGTCTTAGTAGTGTTATAAACCACATGAGACTCACACAATATATGTCCATCTATGGGCATTCCAAGCTATGGGCTTAATATTGATGACATCTCCATATATGGGCATACAATGGGCAAATTGGGCATAGTGTACAAGGGACAAGGACGGCATGTGATGTCACAATGTGATGTCACAACGATGTGATGTCACCACAGGTCAGCAGCCATAGACATTGAGGCGTTACTCACTCACGGACGTACGGACAAGATGTGACGGTTCTCATAGTTAACTGCGACCTACGGTTGCAACAATAATAACTAATACATCTAAATATCATTATTGTTTTCTTATGTAAACACAGGGAAAGGTTACATGCTATATCTTTAAGGCAAGGGTCTTCAACAGGGGGTCTGGGACCCCTAGGGGGTCCTCAGAGTTACTACAGGGGGTCCTCCAAATCTTTGTGTGATAGAAACTATTTTTTTTTCTTTTTTATATTAAACACTGAACCCTAGTGTCCTTATTCTGAGAACTTTAGCCAAAAATAGCAGATCGGCAGAGGTTTGGTGTAGAGGGGGAAAAAAAGCAGACTAAGCACAGAGTGAAAGGTCAAGTTTATAAAGTATTGACGGTTCAAGTGGTTAAATATCTGAAAACACAAATTGACAAGAATCCAAAATACACTGACGATTAAGCTGTCAAACAATGAAACTATATGGAATCTATGAAAAGGTTGAGGGGGGTCCCTGCTTCATCTCTCTCTCAACTAAGGTTTTCTTTGCCTGAAAACGTTGAAGATCCCTGCTTTAAGGTCCTCCTGTAGACGTGGTCAAAATGGGTCTAATTTGTGGAGAGGCGTCTGTCCAACGAGGCGGTGTGACTTTAGAACATCCGTACCAGCTCATGTCACACCGACACGCTCTGTGGCCTTTTGACCTCTGCTTGTGGCTCCTGACCCCTAGGATCATCCATGAACACAGCAGTAGGCCTAAAAGTTCCACGGAAAGAGGAACACCGACATGATTCCAGTCGTTTGGATTCCATAGAAGTCGGAATGTCTTCTATGGAATCATGTCGTGCGGCGTCCGAAAATAGCAGATCTACAAGCTTACAACACGTCGCAGTGTGATGTGTTGTTTTTGGACATTTGTTATTTTAAGATTAAAGAGTATTTGAAGTGGTCAAACTATAGCAATAGAATACACGTTTAGAATTATATTCCACAGACATGAATGGTCTCAGAAATGTCTTTGACTGGTTAAGCTGTATGTAGAACGACAGCAACATAGGTATATAAGAATGATAATAGCCTACCTAATAATCATGTTTTCCGACTTTCCGATTTTATTTCTGCTATCCATGCAGATGTCAGATAACAGTGTTTCCAAGCTTCAGTGTTAAGAGGAAATCCTCTGCTATTTACTGGACTCATCTACTTTCAGTCTTAGTTCAGCTTACAGTGTATTGTTGTTGTTGTTCTTTTTTTTTTTTTTTTTACAAATGCCTAGGTATTACTCAAAAGTAGCAAAAATCTACAAGCTTATACTGTAGATCTGATATTCTTTGGTATTTTTTCTTTTTTTGTGAAATTGGTTTTGGACATTCGAGGTCCCTAGCTAAATTTGTTAAACACATCATCACAATCATTTAAATCACTTTGATAATATTTTTTTTATATAAAATAAATTGTGGGTTACAGCTTTAAACTGCATGGGATCATGTGCAGCACGCACGCACGCACACACACACACACACACACACACACACACACACACACACACACACACACACACACACACACACACACACACACACACACACAGAACAACAGCTAAAGAAAAACTCTGAAAAGGAATGTATTGAGGCACAGCAGCAACAACAAAACAGCCATTTAGGACAGTGATCCACTATGGATACAGTTTAGGACAGTGATCAACTATGGTTTAGGACAGTGGTTCTCAACCTGTGGGTCGGGACCCACATGTGCAACATTGTTTTCTCCCTCAAAAGTAAACAAACCAACTTAAAGTTTAAGCGTAGTGAGGGTATCTGCACATTTCTAAAGTGACAATTTAAGTACTTTTTAAATCCTCTAAAATGACAGATTAAACATTGGCCAAATTGTCAAATATTAGAGGCAGGAATTGTGAAACACGGTTTCACAACAGAACCGTGTTATACAAAATGGAATGCCTCAACTCTTAGTGCTCGTCAAGGTGGTGGGGTCCTAGCCTGGCGTACCCAGACTATATACTAATGCAGCTAACTAACTGCAGTATACAGTATATTCCCACCGTGTGTTAACATGGGTGGCGTGTGGGGTCCCCAGTTAAAATATGATTATTTTGGGGGTCGCGGCCTGAAAAGGATTAGAACCACTGGTTTAGAACAGTGATCCACTATGGCTACAGTATTTCTATTTGAAATGTAGCAGAAAGCGAAAGTCATGAGCTTACAAAAAAGAAAGAAATAAATAGCCTACACTTACTGTAGTTACTAAGTATATTTAAGTAAATATACTGACTGTAGTTAGTTAGTAGTCCACCCAACATTACTAAAGCCTGATTCATACTTTGTTTGCGTGCCGGTTTCATGCTCAGTAAACAGATCTACAAGCTCACAAAGTCACAAATCTATGAATGTGTGACTTGTTGTGAGCTTGTGTATCTGCTATTTACGGCATGCAACGCCAGCAGCGTGCAACTTGTCATAAAATCAGGCCTAAGGTGGTTGTACTTGTTTGACAACTTTGCTCCTTCATGACGCGCGTAATACTTTTAACTTGTGTTTTATTATTCTTCGTTGAGATAAGTATGCATGCGTTATTATTCCATGTTTGGTTTGACACACACACACACACACACACACACACACACACACACACACACACACACACACACACACACACACACACACACACACACACACAGAGAGAGAGAGGTATGTATCGTGCTGAGGGGAAGGCAAAAAAGTGTATTCAACTCTTACAACTGTATCTGGATTGTTGACGGCTGCTACTGATAAAAAAAAACACACACACACACACACACACACACACACACACACACACACACACACACACACACACACACACACACACACACACACACAGCTCTAGTTGTCGGAAGTTCCCTCTAGTACTCAGGACACACACTGTCGCACACACCCCCTCACATAGGAATGTACATACACAGCACACACACACAGGTGCACCTGGAGGTCAGAGGGCTCTCTGTCTCTCTCTCTCTCTCTCTCTCTCTCTCTCTCTCTCTCTCTCTCTCTCTCTCTCTGTCTGTCTCTGTAAAGCCATATCCGTGTGTGAATTAATACTTCTGCCATTGTTTTATGCGGTAGGAAGATAGAGAGAAAGAAGCCTTTTGGTGATAATGAGATTCCAGTTTGGATATAGACGTCAGCATAATTACCGCATGCAATTCTTCACAGTGCTATACAGCACGTGCACAGGTGTTTCCTCCTGGTTCTGTGCAGTGGAGTTAAACAGAGAAAGCATTTTCAGGTCGGGGACACCATTCCAATCAGGAGAGGGAACTCAACACAGGATATGGATGAACAAGGGGATTTTGGAAGTGATGACACATAGAAATGAGCAGATAAAGTTGGAACTGGAACACCTACCTATTAAAGAGCTGGAGAAACAGGGAGAGCCCTGCCACTGAACAAACACTCTACAGTCTAACAATGAATGTATCACAATATAGTGCTTTAACCTTTTTATATATATTTTTTGTTTGTTTTAACTCTCCAAAAATATCACTTTACCTGACTTTTTAAGCCCTTTTTCAAAATCGAAAATCTTTTGACATAATATTAACACATTGTAGGAGAAATCACACCTGTGTGAAGTGAACTGTGCTCACTTCACACTAGAAAACACTGTTCCCGAAGAAACAGTGTGGGGAGCAAGCTTGGTACAGTGTGGTGATGATATATAGACATGTGCTCATCATTATAATGTCCAATCAGAAAAGGGACATGCGGATAGGGACATACAACATCGGTATTTGATACAATGGAAAAACACTGCGTCTATACACCTACACATGGTCATACACACAAAGTCACGTATTGGAGCTGCTAGCAGAAAAAGAAAAAAAAGAAGAATGGTCCTGACTAGGGATGCACTGAATATATTTTCGGCCGAATAGTGTCAAAAACCACGGCCGAATAAATATTACAGAATATTACTGAATACCAAATACCGACTATAACCGAATACTGTATAGGGATAGGCTATTCAATATTGTATTTATTTTTATTTTATTTATTTACTTTTATTTTATTCTTTTTATTTTTACATTGATATGTCTTTATTATGCAATAATTCAACTCTATGGCATGTTAATATTTTGAGACATATTGTCTTTCATTACAAATTTACTACACAATAAATCAATAATTCTACACAATAAATCAATAAATATATGTTTTAAATAACTGAGCCATAATCTTTGCCATAATCATTTAGCTCTACAACAGAGGCACAGTCATGACAGCAATGGTACAAAAAGAAGAAACAAATATAATAAAAAATTCGGCTATTCGGTTTTCGGACAAGTGTTTCCAATATTCGGTATTTGCTTTCGGTACATCCCTAGTCCTGACCGATTTGTTTTTACTGAACCACTAGAGCAGTTCTCAAAGTGGATTCCAGGGACTCTGTGGGTTATTTTTTTTTGGGGGGGGGGGTCTAAATTGACCCATACAAGTCTGTAACTCGACAAATGGAACCAAATGAACCCTAACGGGTTCATTTGGTTCCATTTGTACACTGTCAGAGTTAAGGGGAGACCTTAAAAATGTAAAGTTTGAGAAACACTTAACCTGGTTCTTAACCTTTTCAGGCCACAACCCCCACAATATTCATATCTGAACTGGGGACGCCCCCCACCCCACCCTGATGAGCACTAACAGTTGATGCATTACATTTTGTATAACACGGTCCAATTGTGAAAATAGCTGATTATTTTCACAATTTCCGCCTCTAATATTTAACAATTTGTCCTTTTAGAGGTATTAAAGAGTCCTCAAATTGTCACTTTAGAAATGTGCAGATACCCAGTCTATACACTTAAACATTATGTTGGTTTGTTTACTGTTGAGTGAGAAAACAATGTTGCACATTAAGTTAATCATCTGTGAACCCCGGGGATCCCGACTGGGGGTCCCGACCACAGGTTGAGAACCAGTCAGAGGGGGTAAGTGAGTTCACTGGGGGGGTCAAGGGTCAGAGGTCCCAGAGGTCAAGCCTCAGCACTATGTGGAGCAGAGCTGACACTCTGTGTGTCCGGCCAGCTGCAGTCCTTCTGCTGCCCAGTGGGCTGCCGCCACCAGTGGTGTGAAGTAACCCAGTACATTTACTTAAGTACTGTACTTAAAGGACCAGGTCACCTCTGGGACAACCAGATCTTATTTTATTGTTGTGTGGGACACGATCAACACAATCCTGAGTTATTTTTTGTGTTCAATCTGTGTTTTTAGATATTTTAGTATTTCAGCCGATTTCAGCATGCTACAACTGGTCATATGATGCAAAATGCATCATATGACAAGTTGTAGCATGCTGAAATACTAACATATCTAAAAACACAGATTGAACACAAAAAATAATTCAGGATTGTGTTGATCTCGTCTCACACAACAATAAAATAAGATCTGGTTGTCCCAGAGGTGACCTGGTCCTTTAAGTTCAATTTTGAGTATTTGCAATACTCCACTACATCTCGGATCCAAATATTGTACTTTTACTTCACTACATGTTATTTGACAACCCTGAGTTACTAGTTACTTTGTAGATTTTGATTATTATTACAAAACATACGTTAACCACTTTCAGCCCTATTTTTATTTTGTCCCTTTAAAAATAGCCAATCTACAGCTCACAATCGCGACCCATTGTGAGGAATGTGAGCTTGTAGATCTGCTATTTTTGAAATATATATTTCTTTTACATTTTGAACATGTGAAACGGGACATTCGAGTACTTTGATACCAATACTTTTGTAATGTTATTCAAGTGCATTTTTAATTCCGGGCTTTTGCTTGTAACAGAGTAGTTCTATATTGTAGTATTGATACTTTTACTTAAGTACAGAATGTGAGTACTTTTTCCACCACTGACGTCCCACAGCTATGGAACACAGAGTCAGGTTACACACCAACACCAAGCCACTTGGCTGTTGTTATGCTGGACCTAAACAGCTTTTTGACTTTTAGATTTTGAGAGGGGGGTTACGTGGTGCAATGTACATATCGTCCCTGTCTCGAAGAAACCTCATATGTCCAAAACTGTTACTTTTCAGGATTCAAATTCAAAAATAGCAAAAGTAGCAGATCTACAAGCTCGAAACAAGTCGCTTCTCGTCGCCACGAGCGTGCAGATCTGCTACTCTGCTCCAAAACCGTTCATTTTGTATTTATCATTTTAAAAATGAACTAAACTAGTGAAAACAGCCGATCTACAAGCACACAACGCCTCGCGGTGCGAGGCGTTGTGTGCTTGTAGATCTGCTGTTTTCACTACTTTTGTGCGACGGCCTTGTATGAAGAAGCAGGGCTTTACTTGCGAAAAACATACAAATCTGAAACTTATATACGAGGTTCCTGCTCGACAGTGACGATATAAGCGTGGAGCTGGTATCCTGTTTTGTGTGTGGAAAAGTGTGTCTGGATCATATACCTTCAGCCTCATTGGACTCCTGTAATGGGGCTAATTTTCCACCGAGTAAACACACACACACACACACACACACACACACACACACACACACACACACACACACACACACACACACACACACACACACACACACTCGGGTCAGCTGCATGCACCGTAGTGTGAAAGAGCAGCGGCAGCAGTGTGACTGTGTCTGAGTGTAAACAAAGCGTGGTCCATTTGCCATATGGTTCACATATCCTATGACCGGGAGCCATGGTTCCATGAGCCACGCATAACGTCGTCACCCAGGAACAAATCCTGGGTGAATCATTTAAACGTGCACCTGTTATTTTAGATTTGAGCCAAATAACATGATTTAATACATTGGCTATTCAAAAATAGCAGACCTACAAGCTTGTAGATCTGCATTCTTTTTTTTGAAAAATCAATAAAATGTGTGCAAATCTTTGAATATAGCCTATATATTTTTCTTTTCTTTACCTTTTTAACTCAAAACTTTGCCTCTTAACGGGTTAAAAAGGCAATTGTTTATTTTTTTTCAACATTATACACCTACTTTACATGCAGATTATGATTATGCCAATTAATGTGCAAAACTGAAATTTGATTAAAAAAAAATTAAAAAAGGCTTGCTGCTTGTTTAAAAAACGAAAAGACCCTAAGGGTGTAAAAAGGTACATGCGAGCGTCCAGGATTGACTGCGTAGTCTGTATAATGATGTACTGTTTACTGTTACAGTATCCTTACAACACTCCCCCCCCCCCCCCCCTTTCCCCTTCCTCGAAAATCAAAACACAGGCATCAACAACGTGTCATGTGACCGGTGACTAATTGACACATGATCAAAAGTGGGCGGTACATTTAAAAGGCATGTGCACAATGTGTGACACCACTTCCTCATTGGGGGGTGGTGTCATATCCTCTTTTTGGCTGGATGGGATGGATGCCCTTGACGGTCTGTTGTCTGACAGCAGATTTTGCTTCAGTGTCAGTCTTTCTCCGATCTACAATTGCGTTTGTAGATCTGCTATTTCCATTCCATTCCATTAGTATGATGAAGTAGGACATTCATTTAGTCTATTTAAAGTTGAAATCTGGAGATAGAAGGTTTCTACCCAATGATACGCAACGATGTGCATGGACGGATTAACCCCCGCGAGGGCCCCTGGCCGATTTTTTTTTAGGGGCCCCCACCCCCCAAAAAAAAAAATTTTTTTTTTTTTTTTTTTCAAAAAAAATTTTTTTTGATTTTTTTTTTTTTTTTTTGGGGGGGGGGGGGGGGGGGGGGCGCAGTTCAGGCCAAAGGTGGTACTGCAGCTGGAAAATGCTCTGAGAGCCATTCAAAAATGAGAGGCTCTCTATTCAGGAGGTAATTTAGCCTCAAACCTTTTGAAAAACGTTTTTGGGACATAAACAATATGACATAAATACTTTTTAAATGCATGGTGTATCACCTTTAAGCCATGATGATCATCTGTGGACCAAGAAAGCACCTGTAGACAACAGAGGAGGGGCCCACACATTTGATTTTAGCTTAAAATATACATTTAATTTTTGCAAATTGTCATTGACCACGCAGGACAGTTCCCCCAAGGGCCCCTGAGAGCCAAGGGCCCCTGGCAACGGCCCCACCGGCCCAATGGTTAATACAGCCCTGACGATGTGGCTTGATTGGTCAACAGTGTTTACCAATGAGGTGATGCCACTAGCCAACAGCCATTGAGAACTGCCCTTACTTGGGGATCAAGTGGAGCCAGTGTTTACCAATGAGGTCGATGGCACCAGCCAATGAGAATTGCCCTTGCTTACTTGGGGATCAAGTGGAGCCAGTGTTTACCAATGAGGTCGATGCCACCAGCCAATGAGAATTGCCCTTGCTTATTTGGGGATCAAGTGGAGCCCAATAAAGCTCCGTTACACTTGCAGGTCATAAAACAGTTGACAGTTCTTGTAAATAGCGGGAGGGAAGGCAGTGTAACATTTTATTGCAGGAATAATACGGATAATGCGAGCTCAGCTTATAGCTCACACCTACGACACTGATTTAGAATCTCCTGCAGCTTTGAAAACCAACTCCCTTTCAATGTTGTTATGGTTATAGGAAAAACTTTGGGACAACCAATAGCAGGTGTGAAGCTGTCAGAATTGAACTTGAACTAATTTGAACTTGAACACCTGGTATGCTTTGAAGCGTGTTGATGTTGTGCCTCTAAAAATAGCCTTACAACTTGAGGCCCGATAGGGCTGTCGCCATTTTAGCTTGACCATTAATAATTGTCGCTCAAATAATTGCGATTGTTTGGCTTTTAGGCTTCCTAAACAAAAGTTGCACAGGGGAGATTATGAAATATATTGAACATTGTGTAAATGGCTATTTCCACTATTTTTGAAAATGTTATTGACAAAACATCGGTCAAAATATCGGACTCTGTAAATATGGTGTCCAGTTCTCCACAATAAGGATGGTCTTTGCACTGTGGGAATGCGGCATCGGCCGGTCTCTGGTTCCTGAGATATGAGCGCTTACGTACATATCGTCACTGTCGGGCAGAAACCTCATATCTCCAAGTTTCAAATGTGTACGTTTTTTCACAAGGTAAAGCTCTGCTTCATCATACAAGGCCGTCGCACAAAGGTAGTGAAAACAGCAGATCTACAAGTACAACGCCTCGCGGTGCGAGGCGTTGTGTGTAGATCCGCTGTTTTCACTAGTTTAAATCATTTTTAAAATGATAAATGCAAAACGAAGAGTTTTGGACATGGGTTTCACCCGACAACGACGATATGAACTTGAAGCCCTTGTGGCCCTGACCTTTTGACCGTATGTGACCCAACTGTTAAGGATCTCTTCAGGGCAGTGCTTACAGTAACATTCCCACCGAGGTCTATGAAAGTCTGCTTGGCAAGTAAACACGAATGACTTCATGTGATGGCAGTGGCAGAATGTGACATCATGGACACGGCAAAGAGTTGCATTAATTGAATGGATTTCCCCCAAGTCCATTGCATCATACCTTAAAAGCCACGTGCATATACTTAATCGTACAACGGTGTCACATGATGCCCAAAATAGCCGCTCCAACAAGTTCACAAGACTCCCCGTGACTGATTGATAGATTGAATACTTCATTAATTAATTTGTAAACGGCGCAGTCAGACATTAAGGCTAAATAAAAGGATAACACAAAAGGTTCCGGGGACTTTTTTCCATTGTGGACCTATGTATTCAATTCATCAACATATAGCATACAGAAATAACACAATAATACATGTCATCAACAAATGCAAAACACTATATAAAGGTGAAAAGGGGGCGGCAGCAGACACGTGCACACATAGACATCAAAGGGGGCTTGAGCCCCTGCCCTTTTACCCGCCTGTAAAAAGTGCCCTCTCCAGACCATGAATGCAGTTTTCACTACGGTGAAAGAAATGCAAATTCCCTCTTTCCATGCCATACCCGAAGGCAGCATTCAAGAGAATTGCTTTGTACAAACTCTCCTGAACTTGAATGCAGCATCTTATGTTGAAAGAATTGCCCTCTCTGTGTAGAAATCTGTTAAGCCACATCTCCTGTATTGACTTGATTATGCTCAGTTCAGTGTGGTATCGTTCAGTTTGGTATCAAGCACCGAAAATAGCCGACATTCAAGCTCACAACACGTTGATCTGCGACACATTGTGAGCTTGGAGGTCTGCTATTTTAAATATTTCCACGAAAAGGCCCTTTTAAAATTTCAGCCCCTGCCTCTTTAACATTCTCTGCACGTCCCTGGGCGGCAGTGAATAACACCTACTTTCTGTGGGGAAATACATTTATCTCCCCTTGATCTCTCCTGATAGGTGATTTTTCAGGCCAGTTTTGAAAGAAACACCGTCAGCGTCTTACGACGGAGCATAAACCAGCCATAATTGTTCTACCTAAGTATCTTTCCCTTGAGATGTGACATGATTATGCTTGTCATTTTGACCTTGACCTCAATATTTACCTCGGTCATTGACCTTTTTGACCAAAGAGTGGCCCCTCCCCTCCCCAAGTGTCATGACATTTCAGACATCTGTTGTTGTTGAGTTTTGTTCAGTCGCACGGACACACGCATTTACTGTAACCCGCTACACTTATGGTAAGGATCAAGTGATTGATTGGTACGTGACAATGACTTGCAGGACTGCAACTTCCCCATTGTGGTGGGGCTGTCCCGTGTGAGGTCTTGCTTTCATTTGTGGTTTTGTGGAGATTTCCCAAAATCGCTGGCTGTTAGTTTGAACCATTTGTACACTGTTTGAGTTAAATAAGCAGAGGATATCATCGCTGTCGGGCGCACACCTCATATTCTCCGTATTTCTACTTTTTCAAATAAGAGCTATTGAACACCCTTTATGTCTGTCGGTTTTACAAATATTGAACCATTGAAAAGTATTAAAAGGGGTTCTGACAAAACACTTGGATGATTGGATCCACAAACATTAAAACCTCCTAACTCCAGCTCTGGTTGTGTTTCCCGACTTGTCGTTCTAATCAGTGATGGACAGAACAACTATCTCCACATTAATGGTCAAAAACATCCTAGCTCCACTTGAGCTGTATTTGGGTAAAGTGATGATAATATAAGGACACATTCAGGTATCTGACAATGTGTAAAGTCAACATACCAACTATGACGAGGCAGTGTTGTGTAGTTAATTATTTTTCTTCTGAATAGTTAATACTTTGAACATATTCAGTTTTTGCCTGACAGCAGAGATATACAGTGTAGATTTGGGTGTATAGCTTAATTCAGCGATTCTAAACCTTTTTAATATCAAGCACCCACCGCCACCGCGCAGAGTGCTTATCTTACCCAAGTTTTTAGGGCATGTTTACCCTAGGAATACACACACGCTTAATGCCAATACTGTGTCTGTCTTCTTTCACCGCTATTATCATACAGAAACCTACTGTATGTGGTGTCAGAAGTGAAACTTGCGTTTAGTTGTTTTAATTATCGTCAGCCATTTGAGTAGCATGTTGCTGGTTGAAAGTGAAAGATGATACTAACTCGGCACTTCCTTACATTGATAATCTCCCCGTTTGAATGATTGACGTCATGTTTACATGTCTCCGTCTGTCAAGTAATGATGAGAGAGAGGAGAAGGCAGCCATGTTTGTCATTCCTTTCAGTGAGTGAGTTCCTTACGTGTCCCCTCTGGCAGAGGAGAGAGCGACAGAGTCTTTGGAAGGCCAACGAGATAAGAGGTGGAATTTATGTTGTAAAAAAAGGCTATAGATTGTGTGCACTGCAGTGGTTCTAAAAGTGGGGAGGGGGGGGTGCTCAGCATGACTTGTTAATACAGCGTCAAAATCATTTAAACGTTGGCTATTCAGAAATACCAACCAGATCGTAATTTATATTGAAAAAGGAGCGAGAGAGGGAGAGTTTGTGTTAAGTGTCTATCTCTCAACTCATCTCTCAAATGCCTGCATGCCATTCCAACTCGCCACGCATAGCAACTCTTACCCATGCAAAGAGAAATGCTGTATAGCTGGTTACAGCCACACATGTGCTCTCTCTCTCTCTCTCTCTCTCTCTCTCACTCTCTCACTCTCTCTCTCTCTCTCTCTCTCACTCTCTCATCCCCACCTACAAGTTCACTAATGCTGCCGGTGTCCTGTGCCAAAAATAGCAGAGGATCTACAAGGTCAAAGTCAAAATGCGACGCACTGTCCACTGTGTGAGCTTGTAGATCTGCTAGTATGTCGGGCACACCGTGCGGCGACCAAGTACAAATCAGGCATAACAGCTACTAAGATATCTATAGACATGATGTAATGAAGAGCATGTTGTGTGGAGCAGTAGCCTACTGTACGTCCATGTGATATACAGTAGCCAAGGCCGTACAGTAGAATGTACCCTAATGTGCTTCTATTTCCGCCCGGCGTGCCAACTGTTTGCTTGAGGTACATAGATCCATCATCGTAGTCCGGCAGAAACCTCTTATCTCCACGTAAAGTAACTAAGACGATATGAAAATGTCATGTCACCATTATTGTGACCAAAGGAAATTGAGATTTATGATGTTATCGCAATAATCAAAATGTCACCAACATCCATTATCCTGGGGCGGAAAATTTTTTTTTTGCAAAGTTTACCAATTATTAAGGGTTTAAAGGGATATTTCACGTGTTCTCGTGTTTTTTCAATAACTTTCAGTTATTTTTAATTATTATTTGGGAAAAAATTGATTAAAAATAAATGAAAACAGTTGTTTGGGGAGAGGCCCTGGAGGAGGAGGGCCTGGTAACATTTACATCAAATATCTAAATATTGAATCAAGCAAATGCAAAAAAAAAAAAACGTTCAGGGTGTTCATAAAAGCCTGCTTAGACGATAAAATTACCCAAAGTTTTTTTTTTGTGAAATATCCCTTTAAGTGGTACCAGATACAGTATGAAGCTCGGCAATTAAAAAGGGGACTTGATCCCAGTGCATGACAGAGGATCATTTCACAATAAATGTAAATCTTCACAATATGATTATCCTGAAAAGTAACATTTTTGGACATATGAGGTTTCCAGATGACTATATTTATTGCTAAAGCATTTGGTGTTGAGACACTTCCTGGCAGCCGACTGGACCAAAGATTACAACAAGCCACATTACAGCAGCTAACAGCTAATTATAGCTACTGTAACACAATGTATTGATTTAAATGGGTTCTCTCTCTCTCCTGATTGGATGACATTGGTATCCTAGTATCTTTGAAAATGAATTGAATGTTTACTAAAGAGTTGGATGTTAATGAACAAACACACTTAAATTAGCAGAATCTGTGAATTTGAGGGCCTTTGACATGAAAAGGTTTGAGCACCACTGAATGTGTTAAGTAACTATAGTACATTTACTTACGTACTGTATTTTGAGTTATTTGTACTTTACTTGAGTAATTCCAATTACCAAAACTTTTACTTCTCCACCACATCTCGGATCCAAATATTGTACTTTTACTCCACTAGGCCTACATGTATTTCAAAACTTTAGATACTGTAGTTACTTTGTAGATTTTTATTATTATTACAAAACACACTAACCACTTCAGCCTTATATACATTTTGGCCATTTGAGAATAGCAGATTTTTATACATTTGAAAACTTGAAATGGGACATTCTGTATAATGAGTACTTTTACTTTTGGTACTAGGGGAAAACCACCCATTTTGTGATTTACAATACAAACACAAAATCAATCCTCCAGTTCTAGGCAACACAGAAGGGGGGAGAACCTTTTTTCTATTTCCACACAACTCCTCTAAGGTATATTAATGACATAGTTCAATATTGAAAATGGGTACATTTTGATGCCAATACTTTTGTACTAGTAAGTAAAACATATTGAGTACTTTTTCCCCACCACTGTTAATCAGTCAAAGCGGCAGCGAGGTACAGACTTTCAGGCTAAAAGGATAAGTCCTGGGGACTTCCTATTAGATTTAGATTAGAAGACATTTGTAGCATCAGCCTCTGGTCTTAATGCATGGGTTTAAGTGGTTCAGACAGATCTCAGACGTCTGAGGATCAAAGTGAGGGCAGAAACACACACACGCAACTGTAAGCTGCTTGTGATGATGCAACTCCCAGAGGCCTTTACTGTACTGTACCTCGTCTGTCTTATTGACAGCAGTGTTTATGCTACTGTAAATGTAACAGTACTGTACTGTACCAGCCTGAGGGATAGTTGGTATCACTGACTCGATAAACTCTCTGCTCTGAACCTCTGAACCTCACTGTATTACTATGCACGCACGCACGCGCACACACACACACACACACACACACACACACACACACACACACACACACACACACACACACACACACACACACACACACACGCTCTGGAAAGTAACAAAGTGCATTGAATCGAGTAGTTAAATTATTAAGACCTGAGGCCAATTCTACAAATGCCTTCTAAATCAATAGTTCTAACACTTTAAAGATTAACTCATTCGTAGTTTACGGCCGAGGAGCCCGAAGATTTTTCTATGTCTTTCACTGCTGGCTTCTCCTACCTGTTAACGCGGGCGCTCATCCAATTCCCATCGTGCGCGATCGGACACTGCTATGCATCGTGTGTTCGCGTATTCCATCAGCTTCTCAAATCCGTTGAAATTTTGAAAATTGATCAATCCGTTCTCCATCTGTAAGCCGTGGTGTTTATACAGAAAGCTAACGGGCCAAAATAGAGGACGGACCATCCGCTTCCGGTTTAGGGTCTCAATGTTAAGTGGTCCGCTCAATAATGTGTCCGTGTAGAAACCGATCACGTAGCATTAGTTCCGGCCTATTTTAGTTCCGCTTCGATAAAACATTTTTTTTTTTAATTAAGTTTATTAAATCTTCGGGTTCCTCGGGCATGGCAGGGAAGGGGGTACAAAGGGGTATTTTTTTGGCAGCATATGAGTTAACAAAAAGGATAATCAAAAATACCAGATGTACGAGCTCGCAGCTTGTACAATGCAAAACATGACACGGATGCTTTGCCAAAAGCAATGTAATTTTGTCTGTATGGTAGAGTATGTTAATACAATAAAATGTGTACAATCTGTATGGTAGAGTATGTTAATACATACAATCTGTATGGTAGAGTATGTTAATACAATATACTGTAACTTATACAATTGGGGTAGTTTGTATTTTGTCTGCCTGCTCTTCTATTGAGACATTTAGATCGTGTCAAAGGTCATGTCTCACCTAAACACAGGATCTGACACAAATTTTGACCTGATGGTCAAGATTCAATTTATCCCCTGAGCAAGCAGGGAGGCTCTATTAGCTCAATGGTAGAAGATGTCAGCAGGAAACCGGGTTCAAATCTGGGGTAGAAGAGGAAAGTTACATTTTGCAGCTTTAAGTAAAAGAAAAAGTATTCCTTCCAATTCTGGTAACGGCAATCTATTTTACGTTCTTGTTTGTTTGCAACTCTTTTTTCACCTATTATTATTAATATTATTATTATTATTATTATTAAGTGTGCCTGCCATGCAATGGCAAAACACTTGCAAATTTGGTGCGCTAATAACTGCCGCACAATTTACGCCACCGCCGCAATATATACATCAAAACGTGCGGCTCGGCCGGGAATGGTGTGCTATTACTTTTCTAAGAGAAAAGTTGTATCGTTTAATTGATATTAATTTATTAGTGAATTAATTTTACCCATTGACTTATAATGGGAATCGCAAAAACTCACATTCAATATTTTTTTTCTCGCAAACCATAGGGGCTACAGTTTCAAAACTTGGAGAGGAGATTTATAATGATATCAAGGATTAAATAAAAAATAATTTCGTCAGTTGGCCTCATGGTGGCGCTATAACAGTCCACTTTACCTTTCGGCCTGTAACTCTTGAACCGTGGGTCGGAAAATTAAAAATTTTCCCTGGATTCCTTGGGTCATGACGCATCTCCTCATATAGGCCACGCCCATTTGCGTCAGGATAGATTTTCCGCCATTTTGAATTTTCTTCAAAACACACTTTTTGCTCCTTTTCCTACATATTTTCTCCAAATGTCACAAAAATCGATACACACGATCTATGGACTCATGCGATAAACATATTTAAACGATATTTTGATAGTCCATACCGTTCTTCCGTAACAGGGTTCCAAAGTTAGCGGGAGGAGCCCGTTTTGTAAGAAGTAGCCATAAATCACAAACGAAACATCCAGTCCAGGGTTTCCTGCAGGAAAAAGTCTTGACCAGGGGGGGATCGAAATTTTTGATAATTAATTAATTATTTCGAGTAATTAATTCATTCACTTAATTTTTAATATTAATTCTTATTTTTGCCCTATAAAAACACATGAATGTGCCCATGATGACGGAAAACACAACTACATGCTATCATCCACATTTATTCAACATTGAATCTACAATAAAATATAATATAGCCTATGGATATAGTTATAAGAGTATCCTAATATTTAGGGACTTGTCTTTAATAGACAGAGACACAATGCGCACTGTGAGCTTGTAGATCAGCTATTTCCACTACTTCTTAAATAGGCCTATTTGTTTTCTAAGATAATTTCTTGGATCATTTTTTTTTTTTTTATTCGTGAAATTAGAAAAATAATCTACTTTTTTTATCATGAATGTTTAGCTTTTTTTGGGAGGGAATGTTTTTTGAAAATGTTTTGAAATAAGTTTGTAATTAAAAACGAAATGTAGGAAACCAAAAATGATGGGACCCAAAAAATGTGTCAACGACCCACAAATGGGTCCCGACCCAGGGTTTGGGAAACAGTGTTATACATCACAGATGATTTATTTAGTGGATTCTCCTGGCTGACTTTTTGCAATCTAGTCATCGTCAAATAAAAGGTTGATCCTTTTCACTTGTAACTGGAGCTCAGTTAGTCTGTTCTTGAGAGACTTTTTGTGACTAGTGTAGTCTCTGTAGGCAGAAAGAACAGAGGCATAACAGCGAAACGCTCCCAGGTCAAGGCATTAGCGTTAGCATGTAAATAGCGCATCATCGTCGAGTAAAATCAACAAGGATATAATTGATTATATAACGTCACGCATCGATGCAGACTAGCACACGACCGCGATGCAAGCGAATCAAAAACCGTAAGTCCACAGTCAATGGCTGTACAACTACAGACAGTACACCACACTACTGTAGGCTACAGCAACTTTGCAAGCTTTGCAACTTTAAGTTTGAGCGCCCTGCTCTGTGGCTCGCAGTGCAGTGGCTGGCTGGGCTCATTCTGAGCGCTGTCTGAGCGTTGATGTCGCATGCAAGAGAAGGGAGCGCTTGATTTGTTACAAAATAAAACCGACCAACTTCCCCATCCACTTTCAACACTATTGTACTGACTAAACGGGCGGAGCAGAGAATAAGAAATAAACGCTCCTCTTCTCACTGCTGCTCTGATGGCACGATTCACACAAATGACCAATTTGGATTCAAAACGGCAATTTTCGCCGAAAAGCCTACAAGTTTGCATGCCTGTATGGGGGTTAAACATGCAATTTCGCGATCGCGATCATGCCTAGTACACTGTTGGAGGTCCAAAAAGTTTTTTTTCAATTTTTTTTTTTTTTTTTTTTTTTTTTTTTAATTTTTAAATACCCTTGGGGGGGCGGGGGGGTTTTCTGGCCGGGCGGGGCGCCTGGCCTGTAAAGTGCTGCAGGAAACCCTGCAGTCAACACCAAATTTTAACCACAAGTGGGGGGCGCTATACTGAACATATACCCAAAAGCATTTCCACTTCGACATATAGGGGGCACCACAAACGCACAAAACGTGTTTTTCAGGGGGAACGACCCTCTCAAAATGAAACACAAACGATCTCGGGAGCGACGGGACAACGTAATCGCCTTGCGGAACTTGTGGGAGGAGCCTATTTCTTAAAAACAAGAAACCATATTGCTAATGCTAACACATGCTAATGCTAACAAATGCTAATGCTAACAAAGATGCTAATGTTAACACATACAAGGTTGCACACACTTAGCGAGCTGCAGGCACACTTAAAATTTCTTCAAAATTTTCTATTCTAGTTATTTATTTATTTTTTGCTGCAACCATGGTAACTGTGGGAAGAAGTAGATGGACAACATTTTTGCCAGAAAAAAGAAAGGGGGGCTTGTGTTGTTAGTGGCATGCATGCAAGTGCGTGTGTGTGTGTGTGTGTGTGTGTGTGTGTGTGTGTGTGTGTGTGTGTGTGTGTGTGTGTGTGTGTGTGTGTGTGTGTGTGTGTGTGTGTGTGTGTGTGTGTGTGTGTGTGTGTGTGTGTGTGTGTGTGTGTGTGTGTGTGCGTGCGTGCGTGTGTCTCTCCATAGTCCATTGTCAAAAAGAGTACAAGGCTGTCTTGGTCAGTGATCTCGCCTCCTACACAGGAGCCGCGTGATTGGCCAGACGCTGACAGGAACGCGGCTTTCCCGACCAATAGGCTCGGGGCCCCGGTAGAAGTCCCGCCCACCGGACCAAAATAACCCAGTAAATACACTGCTGGCACGACTGTTGCTGAAGGCTCTGTATACAAACAAGAAGGACTTGTTTTGGCCCCGTGGTGGAAAGTACATTTACTCCAGTAGTGCAGTGGTTCTCAAACATGTCAAGGACCCCCAAATTGATATGTACTTGGCTGTGGACCACCCCGCCATTTGCAAGGGGTTTGTGCAAGAAGGGTTTGTGCAGAAGAGAAGATTAGTGTAAAGAATATTTATTCAATTTGCTCACATTTTCAAGATTTTTCAAAAATGGCTTGTTTCGAGCTTGTGGATCTGCTACTTTTGATGCTTTTGTGTGATGCTGTAGTATGATCAAGTAGGGCGTTAATGTACGTAAAACACAAAAGGTCAAAATATGGAGGTAAGAGAAGTTTATGCCCTGAAAGCAACGATATGAGGGGAAAAAAAGTGTCTATTTCACTGGTTCTCAAATTGGGTTCCAGGGGGTCCCCAGCAAAATGATTTAATACATCATCACATTCATTTGAACCCCATCGTCTATTCTGTATGACAGTAAACCCTGTATTAGTATTGGGTTAACCCTAATCAGAGTACTTCTTCCAGCCACTGGTAAATAACCACACTGCTGGCTCTATGAGGAGTGGATCAGGCCACAGGCCCACTGTGTGTTGAAGGCCCTGTTATGTATACAGACAGACAAGGGAGGCTTGTCAGCTAGTGGACTGACTGCTACACAAACCATGCAGTAGCCAGTGTTGTCCTCTGTTGTGTTGACAACTGAGGCACAAGTGGCCTGGTGGCACTTTGATACAGAATGTGTGTGTGGATATTGAGAGACGTTGATAGGCAAGACAAGACAGTTGAATTTGTGCAGCACATTTCAACAACAAGGCCATTCAGTGAGCTTTACACAGAACATCAAGCAAAGGAAACACAATTATACGATGATACTAGGATACATAAAACAGACTAACAGATAACAGATTATAGGGCAGAAGAAAAATACAAAAAATAAAAGTAACTCAATCAAAGGCAGCATCAAACATAAATGTATTTGGTTGTGTTTTAAAAGAAATAAGAGTGGCAGAAGACCTGCTAGTTTTCTGGGTGTTTGTTCCAGGCATGTGGAGCGTTAAAAACTAAATGCTGCTTCCCCTTTCCCAGATGACCTGAGAGATCTGGGTGGTTCATGATAATTATATTGTACAAGATCAGAAATTTATTTTGGCGCTAAACCGTTCAAAGCTTTACAGACCTATAGTATATTGGTGGACATGGTGTGTCAAAGCCTTTGACACACAGGAAGCCCTAGGAGTGACATGCTCCACTTCCTTGGTATTAGTAAGTTAGGAGTTGAGCAGCAGTGCTCTGATCAAAATGTGTCTGGATGGACAGAGAGACGCAGGAATGGAGGCTTTTTACAAACAACTGTTGACTCAAAGAGAGAAATTTTGCTAGAATTGGATTGAACCCGTTCCCCAAAAAGCTAAGATTTTCATGAATAAAAATAATAAAATCAATGATTTTTCTAAGTAATTTCATTAATAAATCAAAGAAAGAAATTCCATATATTAGACTAAAAAATGTTTAAGAAGTAGTGAAAATAGCCGATCTACACGTTTGCATTTCTGTATTAGTGACAGTGAGACCCCCTGGGGGTGGACGATCCTAATTGATTTGTCAAAGGCTGGATGCTTGCATTGTCCGCGTCCACTCAATAAATGCAGTCACCATGATGGGAGAAGTATTGATTGAAATTGAATTATCTCCACTTGTATGCTGCAGTGCTGCTGCTGCTGCTCAAAGGGTTGCTGACTGCTTGATGTAAAATCGTCTCTGTGTGGTGGAAAGTAAAATTAATAATTACAGCATCACAGTAATTTGAACCCCATCGTCTATTCTGTATGACAGTAAAGTTCTCCCCATGTATGAGATTGGTGCTGGGGTCATTGCCATGTTTGCTTGTGGTGGACATGGAAATTTTTTGTCAAATTTCAAATCTTTGCCACCGACTGACCATAACCAAATGGGCCGTTCCAGAGTTACTTATTTGCCAAATACAATGTTTGACAACTACTAGTGGACTCAAAACAGTCATAAGTGGCATATAGTGTCATAGTAAGTAAATCAGTGTCATACATACAGTATTCTGAAGAGAACCTGGAGATTGACATTAAGTAACTGGGTCGGGTCTTATGATCAAAATAAGAACCTACAGTATGGTCTAAATAATGGTGTGTAAAACAGTAAATCTATGGTTTGCCACGGACAAGACCAAGTCTTTGCCACAGACACATTTGTCCGTGCATGTCCGGACATGTGGATGAGCCCAGGATTAGTGTGGTGGTGTTCTGCATCAGTCCACCACAGAGCTGACCACAGGTGCTTGTGTTTTTTCCCAGAGTTCTTCTTTTCTCTTTCCCTTCTCCTTTCACCGCTGATAAAACGGCATCATCACCAACCACATGATGATTGATTGCTCTCCTTCCACACTGTCATTATGATGACCTTGTGACCTTTCGTGAGACAGAAGAGAAGGAGGAAGTGTAGGATTATGGATTATTATGCTTTAATAAGTGCCTGCTGCTACCGGTTCCTTTTTTTATAAGAGCATTTAAGGTTGATATTATTATTACGCTGTCTAAATGTCTGTCATTATGTAATGATGACAAACCAAATGGTTAAAGCGTGCTACAGGTATGATAGAACAGTTATGAAGGAGCATTAGTGGTACCAGCAGAGGGTGCTACAGTGACCCTTTAAGAGCAGACAGGTGTGTCTATATGGGTGAGTGGTGTTGATAGGGTCGCTGTCCGGAGAGTGTAGCCAGCCAGCTTGGTGAATTGCTGGGGTCCTTATACTGTATGTCCCATCTGCCCTGACAGATTCGGGGAGGTGAGGTGAATCCTTCCCTGACATATTTGCTTGGCACCTTCTGATGTTCTCAGGCACACATGCTTCAACTTAAACACACAAAATGAATTAAATTATATTTATGCCCATGCCAGAAGCCCTTGCCAGCAAATCCGAGTGTATTCTATTCACGTAAAATCATAGAATATTATCCATCCATTATTTTGTAGTGTTAAAAGACGCACGTGGGTCTTCTAGCGTTGGCGAACTTATTGGCCTTGATAATCCAGTGCAGAGATATCGCCTGTAACAATCTCATAACTTCTGGCTGTACTTTACTTCAGTGATGTTGGGATCATTCACAGACTGAGGACAAGCGCCCTCTATGCTTCCATGCCCAAATAAGGATTTGATGAACACTCGCCGTGTCGGTGTGGACTGTGTGTAAAATGATGAACGCGTTCTTCATAGGCGTTAAAAAGAGTTAATGATGAGTACAGATGATGAAGACATGAATGCCGTAGTATTTAATTATGAACAAATTATATTTGATCTGATTTGTTGGAACACTTTGGCGCGAAGAATTAGATCAGATCGGTCCTGTACAGAATCAGACGCTGCCTGCTGAAGGCAGGGGGCTCTTCAGGAGCCCACCCCCTGTAGATAGGGCCATCCTGGTGGTGCCTGCTGCTTGGGTGGTGTCGGGAGGTGGTGGTGGGTGACCTGATCAAAGAGCATGATCTGAGACAAGGAAGAAGGAGGTGTTCTTTCAGCTCAACTGGTGTGATTGGAGCAGGACCAATGAGGTGATAGGTGAGAAACGCAATGAATGACAGTTAGCTCAGTCTCTCAGTTGAACCCTATAAACTTCCACACATCAAAGCCAGGGGGCTCGGGTCTGTAAAAATGCCCTCTCCAGCATGCCATTTACTACAGTGAAATAAATGCAAATGCCACCTAGATGCCAACTAGAGCAAGACCAATCTTCCAGTTTGGCCTATATTCATTATTTGACTTTTGTCATGACATCGGGATTTGGTATATCTGCACTTATGCAACCAAAGTGTCCCAATTCTCAACCAACGTGCTGTGACGTCCCTATCTGAGGTATCATGGCATCACATGTACATGACAATAGTAAGAAAAAAAAAGTAAATTGCAAACATGCATACTTTTTCCATTGAGTTCAAATCAATACTATCGAACAAAACTCTAAAATCGGACCCAAAAATCTGGTGTTGGTCTCTTGGGCTCCAATGATTTCCGTCATTGTCATAATACATTATTCCAGCAAAAAGGATTGTGCACCTCGATGCCAGATGTCCCTGGGACCTGCCATGCCAGTGCTAATGTGTTGTTGTGACACATTGTTATGTCTCGGAAAGTAGGCTTTGGTTTGGAGAAGTAGTTGTTTTGATCACATTTTGATAGATGACTCACACACACCAATGACAAGGCATGTTCCATGTCTAGAAAGGCATGTTGTAGAATAGATGATAGCATCTCTCTTCTGTTGTTTCATGTTGTAGAATACATGATACCATCTCTCTTCTGTTTTATTGTTGAGAGAAAGTCAAGCATGTTGTATAAATGCTATTATCTGTTTTTTTGGATATTTCTTTGTTTTGAGAAATATATATAAGTTTATATAAATTAATACCATTTTGGCATATGTAAAGATATGGACATCAAAGGATGACGCTGAAAAGTAACGATGTGGTAGGATTATACTTCTTCATAGTCCTTTGTCAACATGAAAAATTATAGTTGCCAGTGAGGCTTGTTTTTGACCTGTTTTGTATTTTTTTAATTTATTTGCATCTATATATTTTCTTTTTTTAACATGTTCAAATATAACGACTTTCATTCATATAAAAACCCACTATCTGAAACTATTTCAGATAGTGTCGGGTGTCGAGTGGAAACCTCATGTGTTCAAAACTTTTCAGGATTCAAAATCAGGATTAAAATTCTAAAATAGCAAAAGTAGCAGATCTACAAGCTTTGGGTTCGGCTACTTTTGAGATTAGAGGTTTCCGTCCCGACAGCAACAATATACCACAAAACATAATTTTATTTTGTATACATTTATTATTTTCCAAATCGAGTACAGTAGCTTGTCAATCATTAACATGAACCGCAGCGTCTCCCTATATTTGGCGATAATAGCCGATCTACAAGCTGAAAACGCACCCGCATTGCGACACGTTGTGATCTTGGGCGTGTGTTCTGTGATGCGTGTAGTGCATAAATAAATTGAGGGAAAGGTTGAAAGGTGACAGTGTCCTTAACATTTTCAGGTACCAACCTCACATCCCAATGCCTTTCTCCTGCTCCAGTTATTCTATTTTTTGCTATGCACCAGATTTCTATTCCATAAGGATCCAGGTCTACATGCAGGCATGACATTCCCCCCCCCCCCCCCCCCCCCAAAAAAAAAAAAGAAAATCACTTGGGTTATGAATGTCAAATCGCAGGGTATTTTCTTTTATGGTATTACAAATCCCTGTGACTTACTAAACGTCATGTCCAGGGGGTTTACTTTTACATCGTGTGACATACTATACTAATAGAATACTATAGGTCATGACATCATGTCCTCGTTCAGGGGTGTACTTGGACATCATGTGACATAGGCCTACTAGCGTTATGTCCAGGGGTGTACTCATGCTACAGAAACAGGAGATCAGCTCCTGACCTATGGGCCATATGGCGCGGGAGATGGGAGAAACCGTTGGTTCCCCGGGTTTGGACAAACCTCATATGTCCAAAACAGTCACTTTCCAGGATTCAAATCAAAAGTAGCAGATCGACAAGATTGTGGATCTACTACTTTTGATGCCTTTGTGTGACGCTGTAGTATGATCAAGTTGTAGAAAAACACAGTTGTGCTTTCTTTGACACCGAAAACACTGCTTTCCAAATAGAAAGGTTGTTTTTACCACTTACTCTAAAGCCCTACAAGCTCACAATGCATCACGATGTGACATATTGTGAGCTTGTGGATCTGCTACATCTTGATCTCATCTTGTAGATCAGACTCCTACAAATCTCAACAATGCAGTGGTCAGAAGAACTTTTCAGCAAGTAAGGAAATCTCTAATCTTTTCTTTACTTAAATAAGACAAGAGCAGTAAATACGTGACTAATAGAAGTTCAGATAACCTCCTATCATAAACTTCTTCAGCACAGTATCCACCTATTTTTGATTATTTTTTTATTAGACAAAAATGGAGAACAGTACAAGTATAGTCAATACAATTGAAATGTAGTACAGTACAAGTACAGTTAAACACCCTGCCTAAAAGGAACATCTCAAATAAGACCTTTTACGGTCTTTTTTACGTTGAAATTTAAGCATGAATTTACTGTAGATTATTAAACAGTATTCTGGGACCGTCAACGACGTTCGGGCTTACGATTACGTCACACTCGGCTCACAGCCGGAACTACCGCCCACCTTCTGCGCAATGCATGATGGGACGCTGGAAACTTGTGGATACAGTTGTGTTATTATCACCACATCTTATCATTATGTAAAGTGTGTACAGTACAGTATGTGGGAGGTGTTAGTGTATGTATTATTTAGTGTAGTGCAACACTTTACAATATACAGTGCGTGTTTGTATATCTGCCTTTAGTTCCTTTTGCAGTTGCAAAAAGGGATGTTGTATCATCCCTAGGGTCCTTTTCATTTGCCGGGTCAAAAAGAAGTGGGATGTGGGAGAGAGAGAGAGAGGGGCGGGAGAGAGAGAGAGAGAGAGAGAAATATAAGGGGAGAATTTACTGGTCCCCGAGGGAGTGGAATGGATTTATTTTTTGTTCATTCATCCAGTGGATAGCTGCTCAGATGGCACCGATAAGCACTATAGTAGTAGCCTTTCTAGTCTGTGCGTGAGTATGTGCATGTGTGTGTCCCTTTCTGAGTGTATATCCATGACCAGGGGCGTCACAAGGGGGGGAAAGTGGGACTGAGTTACTAGGTCCCAAGGTGGAGGGGCCTGGAATTACTTTAACTGCGCTGCGAGCTTGTAGATCTGCTATTTTTGAAAAGTCGTGAAAATGTGTGCAAATCTTTATATATGTATTTTTTAAACAAACATTTGTAACTAAAATGTTGCTTCTGGCCAAAATACATATCATTTTGGGGGTCCTTCACATGAAAAAGTTTGAGCACCACTGACATAGAAACATAGGTTTTTCAATAAACCTTAGGAGGATTTGAAACATTCAAGACAAATTTTCACGATTTATACAAAAAATTGCAGATATACAACCTCACTCAGTGCCGCGCTGTGAGCTTGTATATCTGCTATTTTTCAATAGTTAAAGTACCCAGGGCCCAGAATTTGGTGCGACACCCCTGTGTGTATCCTTTTCTGAGTGTCTATCCGTGGCTCTACATTAGGAAGCACGCTGGTGCTTCCAGGCTCGGTAAGGGAGTTCCACAAGAGCATGATGAGCGTGGTGGGCTTGGTTTGCTGCACACACAGGGACCCCCTTGTTCTGCCCCCGCTCCACGGCATCCAGGCTAATTTAGGGGAAGAGGAGGATGACGAGGAGAGAGAGAGAGGAGGAGGGACAAGAGGAGGAAAAGGAAAAGGACTTGGTGGCCGTGTTGCCAAATTTTGCGAGAGAAAGAGGCAACCAGGTCTATGAAAACACAAGCCCAAAAGAGGCGACTAATAGGCACTTTAAACCTACAGTATACTGTATGTGTCGGCTGTTAGCTGATCTACAAGCTTGTCGATATGCTATTTTCAAGAAATCATGAAAAAAACTTTAAAATATTTTTGAAACATTCTAACAAAACAAATCTTGTTTAGGGGGTCCCTGGGCACAACATATTTTCAGATGGGGGAGGGAGGGGGATCCGTGGACAAATACATGATTCATTTGGAGGGTATTTCACTGAAAATGTTTGAGAACCCCTGCAAAAAACACCACCCGCAACAACTACCAATATTTACAAGCAACCTTACAGAGTACAAGTCGCTTATAATAAGCAGACGTGGCAACGCTGGGCCGGCAGAGAGGAATACAGTGACTAAGAGACAGTCAGTCACCGTTACTGTTAGCCCCGCCCTCTTATGAAGATGGGCGGGGCTTCACGGCCAGTGATCAGGCTGTATGTGCACGCCACTAGTTGGACCGAGCTCCGCATGACAACACACACTGCTCTGTGAGCGTGTGATGGTATTTATGTGTGTGTGTGTGTGTGTGTGTAGTCTCTCTCTCTCTCTCCTTCTCACTGTCGTTCCGAACACCATGGAGTAAACGGAGATCGTTTTGGATTCAATATGTTGTCACTGAGGTCATTGGGTAAGAAGATATTATGCTGTCAGATCAGATGTATAATTTGTGTTTTCCGAATGCTGTCTCGTGTCGCAGTCTCGTGCTAAGGCTGCCCTCGCAACAGTTTTCTGCCACTGTTGGTTAGATAGTTTTCTGCTGAAGTGTTTTTTATGTATACAGACTGTGTGTGAGTAGTATAATGCTATTTACTGTATAACATATAATGGTATACTGTAGTTTAGCTCCTTCTAGTGCCAGAGTTTGTACAATGGGAGCACTGACACAAGATTCAACTGTCAAACAAACTATGTTGATGCAGGACCTGCAGCAGTGTGTGCTCTAACATGGTGTTTTAGTATTAAACACATTGGACTTCAGTCTGTTGGGACATAAATGCTCTGCTGCATGTGTGAGTTCCACAGCTGGCAGATGGCAGAATGTCAACATACAGTAAGGATGTTGAGCAGAGCTGCTGAAGCGTGGCTGTGTTGTTCGACATCCTCACCTGGCTGTACTGTACACAGCAGTGCTTCTCAAACTTTTCCATGTCAAGGACCCCCAAATGTATATGTATTTGGCTGTGGACTCCCATCTGAAAATGTTTTGTGGCAGGGACCCACAGAAGAGAAGACTTAAGTAAAAACCAAATCTAAATGATTCAAAAATATCCAAACATGTTTGATATTTTTTCTAAATGATTCAAAAATATCCAAACATGTTTGATATTTTTCAAATATTTTCAAAATAGTAGATGCTGTTTTTGAATAACCAACATATACATGGATAAAGTGGTTATTATTTCAAATGATTGTGATGCTTTATTAACCACTTCCGGTACCACCCGGAACCTCACCAAGGACCCCTGGGGGTACCCGGACCCCACTTTGAGAACAAATACTGTACACGTGTTGTACTGTATGTGTTAGTGCAGTGACCCCTAACATGTGGACCACAAGGATACTGCAAGTTTAACTCTCACCCCCTTATAGTAGGGGCGGCAGTGGCTTAGGGGTAGAGAAACCGTCATTAGAACACAGAGGGTTCCCGAAAGGTTCCCAGTTTGATCCTGGGCTCCCTCAGAGTTAGAGCAAGACTCTGAACCCCTAGTTGCTCCCGGTGAGCAGGTTGGTGCCTTGCATGGTTTCCTCTACCATCAGTGTATGAATGTGTGTGTATAAATGCACCATTTACCATTTATTTACCATTTATAGTCCCACTAAAATAAGCGTTTATTTGACTGAATCTATAAGGGGTCAATCTTTACATTATCCGAGTTAAATCAACACTTAGGGCCCTATATATTCTTTGCACGCCACCTTACCCCTTATGCCCAAGACATGTTTTACTATTTTGACATTTCTTTTTTAAATAGTTCAAATATCCGTTAATATTTTCACTTAGGCCTAGAGCGGAGCCCTGGGGGACTCCATTCTTGTATGAAAAACAACTTACAGTATATGTCATTTCCCCTGGCTGTGGTTGGAGGAAGTTGCTTCATGCCCGACATCGCCAGGAGTTTCGAAAGCTGATAGGAGTGGAAGTATTGCATTTATGTTGACAATTGGGAGTGTTTTCATCTGACTTCCTCCTCCAACTGTTGTTGTCTGTTTCGGTATTGTATTGTCTGATAACCTAGTGGTGTTTGTCTTTTTCCTCATCATTTCTGCCTTCCAGTAGAGCCATACCTCCTAGACCCATATATCAGGCTTCAGCAGGGGGGTTGGAGACCCTTGGTGGTCCTCAGAGATACTGCAGGGGTGGCTGCCAAATCTTTGTGTGATAGGGACTTCATTTTTTATTGTTTTACATTAACCACTTGAACCCTCGCATCCTTATTCTGGGGGTAACATTAGCAGATAATTTGCAGATCTACAAGCTTGGCTAGATTGGTATACTTGGCAGACCAAGTATACCGAGCCAAAGATCAAGTTCACAAAGTATTCAAAGGGTTCAAGTCTGAAAAGTGACAACACACATGAATTAACACTAATCCAATATTTAGTGTGTGTGTGTGTGTGTGTGTGTGTGTGGGGGGGGGGGTGGGGGGGGTCCCTGGGGGGGGTCCATGGGGGGGTTGTCCCTGTTTCATCTCTCTCAGTTAACTTTGAAACATTTTGAAGACCCCTGGTCTGGCCGCCAGCACTTTTTTGACGACGACAGTATCCGCAACTATGGAGCCTATATTATGTCACGGACCACTTTCAACATGTCTTCCACATGTCATTATACTGTAGGTGAAGATTTCCAATATCTACAATGTCACCTTCACAATGCATCGCATCGCTTGTAGATTGGCTAGTTTTCATAACACCATTTTTTTTTTACCAATTCTAGAGGGTTTAAGTGGTACCGGATATGCAGCTTGGCAAATAAAAGGTGAATTGATCTCAGTGCATGATGGAGTAGTACGATATCACGATCAATTAAATCTCCATGATACGATTATCGTGAGTGTTTTTTATCAAGAAATATCGCTTATCGTCCCATCCCTACCCCCCAGTACTAAATACTGGTCAAACCATGGGTAGTTGGAAGTCTCTCCAAAGGTCGAGACCCCCATGGGCCAGTGGGGGACGTACTGTGTTGGCACTAAGACCCTGGGCAGCAGCTCAGCGCTGGCCGGTTGGTTGGCAGGATTATCGTAGATAGACATGTTTTGGTGGAGCTATAATTAAACCTGTGTTGACATCTGGTCTGATGCAACAACAGCACAATGAGACGACGCTGTGACATTTATTAGCAGTGTCTGTCAGTGTGTCCTGAAATTAAGGCAACAGGTTGGGGAAGTCAGCGGAAAGCAGTTGACCTCTGCTGTGTGTGAAGGGGGGTGTCCAGTGACTGCTGCTGTGTGTGTGTGAAGGGGTGTCCAGACCAGTTACTAAGGGCAGCGTAGATTCCGCTGATTCACCCGTTTTTACTTCGCTCTATCTGTTGCAAAACGCAGCTTCCTCTCCTCCAGGGATACACAGCATGTTGTAATTACAGTACATTAGCCACTCTGGATTTGCTCCACAACGCAAAGCATACAGTATAGCAGTGAATGCAGTTCCATTTGAATGCTGAATCCTGTTACATAATAAGTTACTCGAAGAATATTGCCTCTCGTCACGGCAGGAATGCGCAGTGCACACATGCGCGCACACACACACACACACACACACACACACACACACACACACACACACACACACACACACACACACACACACACACACACACACACTCTCGTGATGCTGGTCTGTTGCATCTCATGGTTCCACTATGGAAAGTATTTTTCTCTGTGTGAGTGGTGCACACCTGGTTCTAGATGCACACACCTGTAACTGGCTGCTGTTATGTGATGCTAGCCTAGCATCCTTAATGAAACTCACCTGCACCTGCTAACCTAAAGCCTCAATGAACCAAAAAACGTGCATGTTAGGTTACATCGTTTCCCTGGTGGGGGTGGGGTTTTGTATTTGTGAGGTTAGGGTTAAGGTTAGATTTAGGCATAGTGTTTGTGAGGTTAGGGTTAGGTTTAGGCATAGTGTTTGTGAGGTTAGGGTTAGGTTTAGGCATAGTGTTTGTGAGGTTAGGGTTAGGTTTAGGCATATCACCACATCCACCTGGGCAAAACACCAAAGAAAGAGGGAGTCCCTATTGGTACATACAGTGTTCCTGCCCGTTGCCAAGTTACAGGCCTTACAGCTGGAGTTGGTCCCCAGGCTCTGCACGGAGGCTGCTCACTGCTCCTAAGTTGGACGGTCGGTCAGAAACCACTTATCCACTTATTCTTTTTGCTGTTTTTACTACTTCATACTTGATCATACTACAGCGTCACACAAGTATCAAAAGCAGAAGATCTACAAGCTTGTAGATCTACAAACCTTATTCAAGAACAAGCACCAACGGCTGCCTTTGCAGTTTAGGCTCAGAGAACCGAAATGGGAGGATTGTGTTTTAATTGTTCTCGAAAATAAAGTCAAAGTGTATAACATATAAACAAAAACATGCTGTGATGTGAAGCTACTATTATTGCTCATTACAACTATTCAACACATTCAGCACACTTATATGTTGTTCTTGATATTATAATGTTTAGATTGATGACATGTTCTTAGTTTACCTATGATCCTAGATTACTATTTCTATGCTTTTAATTCCGACCATAGGTCGCAGTTTGGTATGTGAACGGTCACAGCTTGACCGTATCTCTGTCTTTAACGCTTGACACTGTGGTTCCCCTGACACATCACTGCCGTGACATCACAGGTGACATCATAGTGATGTCAGATACTCAGAGCAGGGATCTCCATATATGGGCATAAAAACAGGTGACATCACATTGATGTCAGCTACTCAGAGCAGGGATCTCCTTATATGGGCATAAAAGGGATTCTGTGATGTCAGCTACTCAGAGCAGGGATCTCCCTATATGGGCATAAAATGGATTCATGGCCAAGACAGATGACCAAGACAGATAAAGGGCGAGGTCACTTTTCGCCCTTAGGTGTCTTACTGGTTTATTACCCCGTGTGTACCTTGCTTATTGTAAATATCTCTGGATTTAGCCTGGCGTTGCTCATACTAATTCCTCACTGCGTATTGGATATTAGTCTGGACTCGCGAGCAGAATTTAAAAAATGGCACTGGACACGATTGGTTAGACCAGACCAAAGCCGGGCCCTCATTGGTCCCCCAAATTTTGGGGGGAGAGGAAATGGATTCACAATTGAGCGGGGCCAGACCCATATTTGCCAGGTTTTTTGACCAGGCGGATATGTCTGGTTCCAGGCTACTCTGGATTAAGAGCATCTGCTAAATGCCTGAATTGTAATGTTACTAAACACGTTTCTTTCTTTCCCTCCCTCCTTCCCACAGATTGGCATCCGTCCTTCTCATCTGGAAGACGAGACATGTAGCTAGCGGTGCAAGCAGCCCTTACTTCGATTTGTGAACCCTTTCTTCTAAAACAGGTAATTCTCGTGTGTGTGTGTGTGTGTGTGTGTGTGTGTGTGTGTGTGTGTGTGTGTGTGTGTGTGTGTGTGTGTGTGTGTGTGTGTGTGTGTGTGTGTGTGTGTGTGTGTGTGTGTGTGTGTGTGTGTGTGTGTGTGTGTGTGTGTGTGCCTGAGCGTGACAAGGTCTGTGTGTCACCTACTGTACGGCCACCTATGACCATCGAAAAGAAAGTCAGTTTTTCCAGGATTCTGTGGTGACTTAATTCCCTGTATGATGTGCTGGTGGGTGACTAACGGTATGCCATCCCACCATGCGTCCACAGTACACACACACACACACACACACACACACACACACACACACACACACACACACACACACACACACACACACAGGCACAGACCATGCGCCTACACATACTGCGCTGCGTTACTCCCAAACTGCAAGTACATTCCCAACGCAAGCCTGTCGCTTCTAATTACAGTAGAGTCTGGATGGGAACAGATGAGTGGATCAGTGCTTCTCCTCTGTATCCAGAACCCAGTCTGCAAATCATTTGTGCCACCCCCCTCACCCACCACCATACGAGAAGCTATATGGTTGTTAAAAGATTTTCAAATGTATTACATTTTCTACATGTTTTGGGGGGGAAAAAAACTAAGGTTTAAAATGGGTTTAAAATGGGTAGGGCTGTCACGATTATGGCATTTTACATGACGATTAATTGTCACGCAAATAATTGCGATTAACGATTTAATTGTGTTTTTGTCGTTGACAATTACATGTCTGTTTGGCTTGTAGGCTTTGAAGTTTCACATGGCAGATATGACACATAACCTAAATATACAAAGAAAAGAAGGACATATTTGACAACTTTACACTTTAAAAAGAACATGGGAAGGACCCCCGGGGGTCCCCAGGCCCCACTTTGAAGTCTACCGTGTTCTCACTGGGAGGCAGACCAGACGTCGTATACCTTACACAGTGTATGTCTCAGTGTGTTCTGTCCCCTGGGAGGACAGACATACAGCTGTTGATGTGCGTGAGACTAAAGAGGAAGGTGGTGAGGTGCACCTCATAGTTGCCGTGCCAGCCTAGTCATACGATCCGTGTCGAGCCCCCTCTCCTTGGCGCGCAGAGCGTGTGTCATGGCTGCTGCCGTGCGAGTTACTGATGCATCATGGGGACAATTTACTGCTTCATGTTTAAAAAAAAAAAGTTTTACTGTTCAGCCTGATTCAGCCTTGGCTGCATGTCGAGGCCAAGTCTGATGTCTCTTGCACTGGAAAAGCAAACAAAGTACATAATTATTCGTCATTGTCGGGCAGAAACCTTGTATCTCCAAGTTTCAAATGTGTATGTTTTTTTTCTCTGCTTTATCATGCCAGACTGTCGCACAAAACTAGTGAAAATAGCAGATCTACAAGCACACAACGCCTCGTGGTGCGAGGCGTTGTGTGCTTGTAGATCGGCTATTTTCACTATTTTAAATCATTTTCTAAAATGGTAAATATCAAACGAACAGTTTTGGACATACAAGGTTTCCACCCGACAACGACGCTGCAGTAGCTCTCACACCTTTTCATGTCAAGGACCTCCACGATTGATTTGGTGGTGGACCCCCACGTGAAAACGTTTTGTGCCAGGGACCCCCAGAAAAGATTTGTGTTAAAAATCTAAATTATTCAAAAAAAGATTTTCAGAAATTGCAGATGTACACGCTTGTAGATCTGCTATTTTTTTAATACATGTTATATGTAAAAATAAAGTTGTTCACTTGAAATGATTGAGATGCTGTATTAACTGCTTTTAACCCTTTAAGTGCCTATCCCGAACATGTTCGGGATATTAGGGATCAAAAACAATTTTTTATTTGCTATTTTACTTACCCCGAGCTGCTTGGAGCAACGTGGGTGGTCCCGGCTCGCCCAGCGCTCACCAACGAGAGACGCTAGATGCTCCGACGATTTATTCCATTGAAAATGGTTTAAAATAAAGTTTAGACCCCCCCCAATGTTCACCGAATGTTCATTGTAGGCGGCGCGACGTATTCCAGGGTGCCTATCCCGAACATGTCCGGGATATTTAATAAAATGAATTATTTTATCGGAGGCCTCAACGAAGCCCCGGTCTAGACGTCCATCCTTGGCCGGGACTCAGACTCGGCCATCCACGGGCCGTATTCGCGCTAACGGCCAAATCGCGCCGCCCACTCCAATAATAAATCACATCTTTAGACAGGATTTTCTCCGGATTGTGTCCCCAGACCCAAAGAGAAAGTTTTTTGCGGCTGAAATAGCTTTAGATCGGGCTTCTAAATGGGTTAGCATTTTGGCTACGTGTCAGCTAGCTTCCTCCTCTCGACACCCATAGCTTTGACTGGAGTGAAAACACAAGCCAGTTGGGAGAGGGTCGACGAAAGCTATAAAGAAGGTCTATGGAGAATTTTCTGGCACTCTAGCACCCCTTGTGGCCGGATGGCACTGTATGAGTCCCCTCCTCAAGGATCACTTTGAGAACCAATGATTTACTGCATTTTGTGTCCTCCGCATGAAGAACTAGTTTATTATGTTCACGTTAATGCATGCAACGCTTGCACTAGCATGCACGCGCACACACACACACACACACGCACACGCACGCACGCACGCACACACACACATACACACACATACACACAAATGAAAATCCGGGGCTTGGGGGCGAGAACAGGATGTTCCTGAAAAGGGGAACAGAAAGTAGGGGGGTTATTTTTGTCATTTGTCCGGCAGAGGTGTCACTGCCGGAAAAGGGTGTGTGTGTGTGTCTGTGCGTGCGTGCGTGCGCGGCCGTGTGTGTATACATCAGCGTGCACAACATACGTGTGTGCACTGCACACATGCACCTTGGAGTATTGGTGTGCATAAAACTCATCCCATATTTAGCCGGTTGATGTTGGCTGTTAAAGAGACATGCCAGACATTGCACTGCAGCTTCTGTCTATAAATACACTCTTACAAATTAACACCAAGCCTCTGAGCTCTGGTGTCATGTCGCCTCCCCCTGTGTGTGTGTACTGTGTGTGTGTGTGTGTGTGTGTGTGTGTGTGTGTGTGTGTGTGTGTGTGTGTGTGTGTGTGTGTGTGTGTGTGTGTGTGTGTGTGTGTGTGTGTGTGTGTGTTCGTGTGTGAATGTTTCCGTGTACTTCTTCATGTTTACCTGTCTTGTGTTCTGCACGCCTTTAATTTAATACACAATATTCTGGGTTTTCATTTACAACAAAACAAATTAAACACACCACTTTTATTGAGAGAATAACTAGTTAAAGGATAACTTTGTTTTTTTACAACAAGGGTTCATATTTAGAGAAAAGAAAAGATGTTTTCATTTACTTCTTTCTATCGTTTTTGTGATTTCAACGATTTTGATTTGCATGCATGCCCCCAGGTTGGGGGCATGCATGCAGGTGGCTAAATATGTATTTTTAGACACAATAAGCCCATTGCCAATATCTAAAATATGAACCCTTGTTGTAAAAAAACAAAGTTGTCCTTTAAAGGTTAAAAACTAAGAAAAGAAAAACTAAAAAAAAGGTAGAAAAAGGGGTATTTTAATTGGGTGGGGAAAGTGAGTCTGGAAAGGTGGGTTTTGAGGGAGGCTTTGAACAGGTCAATGGTAAGGGCGGTTTTGATGTGAGGTGGGAGAGTGTTCCAAAGGGAGGTGGGCTGTCACCCCAGGGGCGTTTCTTTGTCCTGGGGATGTCCAGGAGGTGGGGGCGTTGTGTCTGACAAGGTCAGAGAGGTAGCGGGAGCCTGGTTGTTGAGGGCCTTGTAGGTGATGAGCAGTGTTTTGAAATCTACTCTGGGATTGATTTAATTGGGAGTTAGTGAAGGTCGTGGAGGACTGGGTGGGGTGATGTGGTCTCTGGATCGGGTTCTGGTGAGAATGATGATGACGGTGATTTGATGGCAGACTCCATTAGAAAGTGCACTTGTTTCCATAGCCAACGGTTCTATTGCATGCTTTTATAAGTGCTATAATTGCGACTGTCAGGTCGCAGTTACTATCAAAACCTCCCCCGGCTGTCAGTCAATCTGTCTGTCTGTCTGTCTGTCTGTCTGTCACGTCACACGTCACACTTTTACCCTACTCATATCTCCGCCACCGTTGATGGCTTCATTGTTTGTGTTTGAACAGGAGATTTGGGTCTTTCCTTTGATGTGCTTGACCCCAAACAATGTCAGAATCTGGGGAAGGCTTTGATGTCTCATAAATAGCCATAATATGAAAGTTTTGGCTGGGAATGAGTTTAATGTCATGTAGCTTTTGTGTCGGATATCGTCTCTGTCGGGTGGAAACCTCATATGTCCAAAACATTCGAAAACAGCAAAAGTAGCAGATCCGCCCAAAGCTCGAACCGCGTCGCTTTGGGCGGCGTTTCAAGCTTGCAGATCTGCTACTTTTGCAGCTTTTTGTGTGACGTTGTTGTATGATCAAGTAGGGGGCACTAATTTATGGAGAAAAGATATGATAGATATGAGGTTTCTGATACTGTCCGTGTGCGTGTGTGTGTGACAAATCAGTGGCACAATCCAGAGCTATAACCCCTGACCCGTTCCCCCCACCGCTCTGTGTTAACGCCCACTTTAGCTGGTTTAGGGTTTGAAGTTGGAGGGCCTGTGACATCACAGGCGCTGGGAGCCACAATGGCCGCAGTGTGCTCCCCCCCTGCGTCACAGATGCCTGCTCAGCCCAGTGGATGCCAGGCAACTGGGAAAGGAAGGAACCGTGTGGGCAGAGAGAGCCCGAGCACAGCAGCTTACAGCCACTACTGCAGTGGCGTCAGTTCAGTTAAAGCTAAGGTATGGCAACATGACTGGTGTCTTGCACGCGCGCAAGACACCAGTCATGTTGCCATACCTTAGCAACAGACATGATACATTTATTTTAAGAAGTACGTTCTATTTTTCCCCCCGTTTCTACGGTTTCTTGGGCTGGATATGGCAGCCTGGAATGGTTGTTCAAGCAGCTAAACTTGGCATGTTAGTAAACGTGCCACAATTAACAATAATGCATTGCACCTGTGCAGCTGACCTGCGGAACCTGGGAATATACCATGTTGTCAAGATGGGGACAATACAAGTGTGGAGAATATAATTATAATTATAATACCTTGTTGACGTGTTCAATTTTGCATTTGTAGTTATTTTACTGTAAATTGAACAACATCATAACCAGCACAGATAGACAAAGAGACATTCATGGATTTATATTTAAAAGTAACTTTTATTTCCCCCCCCAGGGTATGGCAGTTTACTCAACTCGTTGTAGAATTTGCCGTATTTCTGGGTATCTTGGGTGTGGAATTCGGTTTCGGCCCTTAGGCCATCATCAGTGTTACTGAACACTGATGATGGCCTAAGAGCCGAAACGCATCTGTCCTCCTGACTACTGCTGCTGCTGTTCCACTATTAAAAAAGATTCTTAATGAAAACGTGAGTGCGGGTTGCTTCTCTTCAGCTGCATACCCCTGCCATACCCAATTGACAACCCTGTACTACTGCCCGGTAGCAGTGAGTGTGTCACCGTAACGACGTGGAAATGATGATACCCTATCTCTCTCTCTTCCTTCATGTGGGCGAGTGTGCTTTAATGAGCTGTCTCAGCAGCAGGAAGTAGAGTAGCGTCACTTTTAGCACGTGTTTGGATCTGAGTCACAATTGGACACAAATGGCCCGTTACAATTATTACATAATTGCCCAATCACGGCGTTTTCGGAAATAGTGGAAATGGCAGATATGATCGGCTGTACCCACTATTCATGTTTTTTAAGGGATATATTTCATGTGTTTTTTCATTTATTAAAAAAGAAACAAAAAAAATATTTGGAAAATTAAAACAATTAAATCACACCGAGTATGAAGTGAGTGGTGCCTTTGAGTAGTTCATTTCATTAAGCTGTATATGAATTCTTGTGTTGTCAATTTTTTTAAAGGCTGCATACATACATGTCCGCTTACATTAGTACACCATCCACATACATACATACAGTACATACATACACACTCATCATTAATTGCAATTGTTTGAATGACAATCAATCGTCAAGTAAAATGTCATAATCGTGTCAGCCCTACCGCTGGTGGGTCCTTTTCTTGTCACTGGCTATTTTCACAATATTTACCTATGGAACCGAGTCAACTAAATGTAATGCCTCAACTGAACTCCTACAATTCCAAGTGTTTGTCAGGGCGGGGGGTCCCAAGTTCAACTATGATTGCGACCGTCAGGTCGCACTTACTATCAAAACCTCCACCGCCCGCCTGTCCGTCAGTCCGTCCGTCTGTCTGTCACGTCACACTTTTGCCCTACTCATATCTCCGCCACCGTTGCCCCGATCCATGCCAAATTTTGCACACATACTCCTTGCCTGCTAAATCACAACCTCCACCCATCAATTCACACATCACCCTCTTCTAGCGCCACCATGAGGCCGATTCTTGCAAAACACATTTTTGGACACAGCTCCTACAATTTTTGCACTAAAATCACGCTAATCGGTACACAGTATGTCTACACTCATGTCATCAACATGGATCTGTCCCATATAGCGCCACCTTCAGGCCGATTCTTTTAAACACATTTTTGGACACTGCTCCTACCCATTTTGCCCTAAAATCACGCAAATCGGTACACAGTATGTCTACACTCATGTCATCACCATGGATGTGTCTCATATAGCGCCACCATCAGGCCGATTTTTTAAAACACATTTTTGGACACTACTCCTACACATTTTACCCTAAAATCACGCAAATCGGTACACAGTCTGTCTACACTCATGTCATCAACATGGATCTGTTCCATATAGCGCCACCTTCAGGCGGATTTTTTAAAACACATTTTTGGACACTACTCCTTCATATTTGGCCCTAAAATCACACAAATCGCTCACGCACATCGGTAGTTCGGTACACAGTATGTCTACACTCATCTCATCAACACAACCATTTCACAGCTAAACCATTTCACAGCTAAACCCCACATTCTCTGGGCCAACCAAAGCTATACATTGCCCACACACGTCCCCCTACACCCAGGAACCAATGCCACTTACAGCCCTCTTTGTGTATACATGTGACATGACGGACGCTTATCTCCCGATTAGGGAGTCTTACTGGTTATTTTGGGGGGTCGCGGCCTGAAAAGTTTGGGAACCTTGACCTACAGTTACAACCTTTTTTGTTGTTGTTGAACATACATGTTTAGGGGTGCCCAAAAATGGTCCATGCTCTAATGCCTGACAGCGTGTCACAGGTTCGAATCCCGATCCCGATGACCTTTGCTGTGTGTCACTCCCTGTCTCTCTCTCCCTGTTTCCTGTCTCTCGCTACTACAATAAAGACAGAAAAGGCAAAAAGAATATCTTAATAATTTTTGTAATAATACATCATGTTTGCAATATGATAGTACGATGCAATGGCATGCTATAGGATGCACAAGGACAGCATCCAGGTGTGGCCTCGGGTTCAAAGCCATGTGTTTCTCTGTCCGTGTCCGCCGGTACGCTGGACTGAAGAGCCGGCTGTGACCAATAGCAGAGTTCCTCTTGTCCCTGCATGTGGCTGGCATTCTCACCCTGTCCATTGAGTTTGGAGATGTAATCACCCCATTAGTCAGCCTCTATAAATACCCTGCACACATTCCTACACTGTGTGGGACGTACTCCTCTGTGCATATATATACTGTACATATATCCAGTGGTGTAAAGTAACTCAGTACTTTTACTAAGTACTGTACTACTGTACAGTACAGTCTACAGTTTTGAGGTATTTGTACTTTACTTGAGTATTTCCAAATTCCAATACTTTTACTTCTACTCCACTACTATCTTGGATCCAAATACACTACATTTATTTGAAAACTATAGTTACTAGTTACTTTGCTGATATATATAATATGTTAAAACATACATAAACCACTTTAGCCCGATTTTATACCTTGGCTATTTGAAAATAGCCGAAAATGTTAGTACTTTTTCCACCACCGCACATCTATATATATATCTATGTTTCCTGTCAGCCTACTGTCCTTTCAATAATAAAGGCTTAAATGGCCCCAAAATAAATCTATATAAGTAAATGTAACCAAATCAACTCCATTTGTACACTCGGTTACACACCTGCAACGGTCCATGTCCAATAATTTAGGTGGGGGACCCCCCCTGAAACCACCTCAAGGACCCCTGGGAGATCCCACCCAGTCCCAGACCCACTTTTAAGAACAACTGCACCAGTGTAATCGGTACCGCTTTTGCAATGACACTACTATACTGTAGCTCCTTTTTTTTTTGCTTAAGACTTAAGAGCACAAATGGCCAATCGGCCATGTTGTGGAGTCAGCTTCTTCCCCGCGAAGTCAAAGAGACCTCTGCTTAGTCTGCTTAGTCCGTTGTGTGTATCTGTTTGTGTTGTTTGGTTGTGTGTGTATGTGTGTGTGTGTGTGTGTGTAGGCCAGCCCTCTCGGGCACAAAGCCGGGCTGTGTGTGTGTGTGTGTGTGTGTGTGTGTGTGTGTGTGTGTGTGTGTGTGTGTGTGTGTGTGTGCGTGTGCGTGTGCGTGTGTGTGTGTGTGCGTGCGTGCGCGCCTGCCTCCTCGGGAGAATGAAATGTACACGTCGGACAACAGGCTGCTTCAGTCCTTCTCAATAGGAGCTGTACTTCTTATTGTACCTCATGCACAATGAGCTCTTCTCTCTCTCTCTCCCTTTCTCTCTCTCTGTCTCTCTCTCTCCCTCGTGTGTGCGTGCGTGCGCTCCTTCTCTCTCTTTAGGGCCGTATATGGACAGTGTGTGTGAAGAGAGGCAGAATCTCTTGGTCGTGATTGGGTGATTAGAAAGGCCCTGATGTCTCTGTCTCTGTCGCGGGGCCTGGAGTGTCCGTGTGTGTCCGTGTGTGTCTGTGTGTGTCCGTGTGTGTGTGTGTGTGTGGTCGTGCCTTCCAGTGCAACGCGGCACGTTGGTTGATACCGGCTCAGAATCAACAGATTAGAGTTGAGCCCTAAGCACTGGTTCCCAGCACATTTTTGGGTGTTGCTCTCCATTCCGAATTGTCGCCACTCCGAAATTGACTTCATATTGTCGGAGTGGCGACACTTCCATAGAGGTTAAGTTTAGGGTAAGGGTTAGAGATAGGGTTAGTGTCGGAATGTCGGAGACATGTCGGAGTGGCGGGGTGTAACCCACATTTTTATGGGTCCCCTAATTTTTGGTTTCCTATATTTAGTTTTTAATTGTTATTATTTCAAAACATTTTCAAAAAACATTCTCCAAACATTTTCATGAATGAAAAAGAAATTCAATGCTTTTTTTCCAGCAATTTCATGAAGAAATCATTGCAAAATCAAAGAAATTACAGAAATTAGAAATCTAATGTCTAAGAAGTAGTGAAAATAGCTGGTCTACAAGCTTCGCGTCGCATTGTGAGCTTGCAGATCTGCTGTTTTCACTAGCTTGGGTCCCGTGCAAACGTTTAATCTCTCTTTTGGGTCGCAAGCTAAAATGTTTGGGAACCACTGGCGTAGAGGGCCGTGGGGAATTCTCTGAATTCTCCGGAATTCTCCGCAGTTCAGGCCAAAGGTGGTACTGCAGCGGAAAATGCTCTGAGAGCCATTCAAAAATGAGAGGCTCTCTATTCAGGAGTGGTAATTTAGCCTCAAACCTTTTGAAAAACGTTTTTGGGACATAAACAATATGATACTTTTTAAATGCATGGTGTATCACCTTTAACTAGTGAAAACAGCCGATCTAAATCTACTGTTTTCACTAGTTTTGTGTGACAGCGAAGACGTACACATTTGAAACTTGGAAATACGAGGTTTCTGCCCGACAGTGACGATATATATATATATATATATATATATATACCGTATATCGTCTCTGTCGGGTGGAAACCTCATACTGTATTTCAAACTGTTACTTTTCAGGATTCTAATTGAAAAGTAGCAGTTCTACAAGCTCAAAACAAGCCTGTGGATCTGCAACTTTCTTCTTTTTAAGATATTTTGGGGGGCTTTTATAGTGTGGATAGTACAGTGAAGTTAGGGCAAGGGACAGGGAGTGACACCGGGAATCAAACCCACGACACACTGTCAGGCTGCATTAGAGCCTATGTGTGGTATGCGCCTTAACCACTAGTCTATTGGTGCCCCCAGATCTGCTACTTTTGATGATTTTGTGTCATGCTGTAGTATGATCAAGTAGGGCCTTAATTTAAGACAAAACACAAAGTTAGGTGCTGACATGTTTACCATTGAGCTAATAGAGCCTGTCTGCTTGCTCAGGGGATAAATTGAATCTTGACTATAAGGTCCAAATTTGTCAGATCCTGTGTGTAGGTGAGACATGGCCTTTGACACGATCTAAATGTCTCAAATGTGACAAAACACAACCACCCCAGTTGTATTAACATACTCTACCACGTGGGGTCTTCAACGTTTTCAGGCCAAGGACCCCTTAACTCATACAGTGCCAAACGACTTTCAGATCAACTATCTTACTATGGACTTCCCTGCCAGACGACTTAAATCGACTTTGACTTAGAAAAAAAACATTTTTTTTTTCTTTTTGATTAAAAAAAAAATCTAGTAAATCTAGTAAACATGATTTCAATCGCGATTTTGCATGTTCCACCCCCATACAACCCCATCTTTATACAGGGCAGCCATCTTTGTTTACATAACATGTAAAACATAATGGCTATTATCTTCACTACTAATTGACAGGCCAGCTCCTGGTGTTGTTTAAGCATGTCATTGATAGACTCTCACACCACTGCTTCTACAGATTCCTCCTTTCACACATACATCGCTGCATTTCTCCCCTACATTCCTAGCTGCTTTCCCTGAACGTATTGTACTTGCACGATGTACAATTAAACAAAACAATAATTTAATGCTATGACGCGAATTACATCATAGTACGTCCATTATAAACAAGAGACAGCCGCTGATACGAACGACCTACGGCCTGGTCGCGACCTAGGCCACGACCTGGAGGTCGTAGGTCCCGGTTCTGGAGGTCGTAGTTCGCGGTACATACTTGTTAGGTCGCGGCCGGTCTAGTTTCGCGACCCCCGGCCGTGGTTGCGCCACCTCGGTCGTCCCCGGGCCGTTGTTAAAGGTCTTTTTGCAGAATATTCTAGAGCAGCAGCGCTATTCAACCTTTTGAAGCTTGTGATTGGCTGAACCGGAGGTAGGAAGCGCTCCATTGTAGTCACTTGGACCGCGCGAGGTGCACCAAAACCTATCCTTAACCCTAACCCCAACTCTAACTCTAACCCTAACCTTAACCCTAACCCCAACTCTAACCCTAACCCTAACCCTAACCCTAACCCTAACCCTAACCTAACCTAACCCTAACCCTAACCCTAACCCTAACCCTAACCTGCCGACACTGAGTAGCTAACCTGCCGACGCTGTTGAAAACGAGCGCTCCTTCCCTTAGCAAGCGTAGAGTTTCTAAACTCGCGTCCCTTCCCTTAGCAAGCGTAGAGTTTCGATCGCGGCGCTCCTTCCCTTAGCAAGCGTAGAGTTTCTAAACTCGCGTCCCTTCCCTTAGCAAGCGTAGAGTTTCGATCGCGGACTTCCCAGGTCGCTGAATTACGACCGAGATCGCGCAAAACCTCCAGAACCGGGACCTACGACCTCCAAGTCGTGGCCTAAGTCGCGACCAGGCCGTAGGTCGTTTGTATCAGCGGCTCTTGCTGTTATAAACCTTCCGGCCGAAACACAGACTTACAAATAGTTCCACGGTGCAGTGTACTTATGAGTGTAGTAGGCCTACTGTGTCCCCTGGTGGCAGGGACAGTGTAGTGCAGATTATGATCTTTCCCAGTACGGGAAGTACTTTTCCACTACAGCAGCACCTGATTTAAAACCTAAACCCTTATGTTGATCAAATATAGAGCAGTCCTGCCTGAGCGCCCGGAGGGCGCGAAGTCCTAGGAATGGAGAGGCCGCGCAGCGGCCGCGAATTTCTAGTCTCAAGAATGCCTGAACGGATTTCCAATCTTTTTTTTTTGTTTGAAAGCTGTGAACAGCCTGCACAAACATGGTGCATGATCTGTGCATGGGCGTGCATGATCTATGCACTATAAATTACATGGAAGTCTATGGAGATTTTCTGGCAATAATGCCATTCGAGGGCATATTTAATTGGCAGTAACTGAGTTAAGTGAGAGAGAGATGAAGCAGGGACCCCCTCTACATATTGTATAAATGCTTTATGCAGATTTTCTTCGACTTGTTTGTCATCAGTCTATGTTGGATTCATGTTAATGTGTATTTTCAGACATTTAACCATTTAAATTGTCGATATTTCTTTAAACTTGACCTCTACTCTGTACTTGGTCTGCTCTTTTTTACCTCTACACCAAACCAAAATGTTGGCTAAAGTTCTTCTTGGAATAGGGATGCGAGGGTTCAAGTTGTTAATTTTAAATAATGATCCTATGCATAAAAATAGCTATGCATTGTCTTTGGTTATTGATTTTGTTAATACCTCTGAAATGACAAATTAAACATGGGCCAAATTGTCAAATATTAGAGGCAGGAATTGTGAAAATAACGCGAGGCGTTGTGAGCATGTAGATCTGCTATTTTCACAATAGAACCGTGTTATACAAAATTCCTCAACTCTTAGTGCTCGTCAGGGTGGCCGGGTCCCCAGTTAAAACATGATTATTTCGGGGGTCCCGGCCTGAAAAGGTTGAGAACCACTGGCATACACTACCGGTCTTTGGGCATTGCGCATAGGAGTAAGCGACCTGTTATTGAGCTGAATTATTGTTATATAGTCCTGGAAAATGGGTTAAATATTCTGGAAACGTTTGGTATTGGTAAATTGGTAAAAATGTGTGGGAACCCTGCTTGTTAAAGGTTCCAAAAAAGCAAAGTCATGCACGGCGATGAACACATGAGAAGACCTGTCACTGCAGAAAGGGGAACTGGCACCCATGGGACTCCCCCATGTGTTTGTCTGTGTGTTTTTGTGTGTGGGTGCGTGCGAGGGGTTGTTTTAGAAGAAGGGTGCGGGTGAGTGGGTGGGTGTTCCCCCCCCACTCGGTCGGGTCTGTGCTCACATGACCAGGCCACAACACGACACACATGACTCACACATGACCTCTCCACCGACCGTGGACACGCTTATATTCTCCTTCCTCTCCTCCTCCCACAGGCGGAGGAGATGTAAGGGTGGTGGTGGTGGTGGTTGCACCCAAGTCTTTGTGTTTTTGCTCGATCGTCAAATCGTCATAATCATTTCCATGTTAAACCTGGAATAGTGGAAATAGTTTTGAGCTTGTTGATCGTCCATTTCAATGGTTCTCAACCTGTGGGTCGGGGTCCCCGATGTTTAGCTAAATGTTAACATTGTTTTCTCACTCAACAGTAAACAGACTAACATACAGTAGGCTATGTGTATACACATGGTATCTGCACATTTCTAAAGTGACAATTTAAGGACTTCCTCTGGTCAAACATTGGTCAAATTGTCAAATATTAGAGGCAGAAATTTGTGAAAATAGCAGATCTACATGCTCACAACGCCTTGCAACGCGAGGCATTGTGAGCATGTAGATCTTCTATTTCCACAATAGAACCGTGTTATACAAAATGTAATTCCTCGACTCTTATTGCTCGTCAGAGTGGGGAGTCCCCAGTTAAAATATGATTATTTTGGGGGTTGTGGGCTGAAAGGTTTGAGAACCACTAGTCTATTTCCACTATTAATATTAGTTTGAAAATAAATTAAAAGCATGTCATTTGTCATATCTGCCATAATGTCATAATTCAGGGGCGAAATTAGATCTTATTCTGCATGGGTTTTCTGATCAAAAGGGCCCTCTGTGATTAGAGACCCCTATGGAAATGACAAAATACGTATAATAGCCCATGAATTTATATCTAGAGCGGCTATTTGTATTTATTGAAAACAAAATTAATGTCGCCACTGTCGCCAGTAGGGTTTATAAAACCCATCAACCCTATACAAATTACACTTCTTTCATACTTTTGACAGCTAGGCCAGCAGTGGAGGTTGCAGTTTCTGTTTTGTTTTGGTTGCTGTGGGTTGCTATACATAGTCACTCATATGCAATGCAGGGCTGAGAGCTAATATTAGAGGTAGGCCTCCTAAACACACTGTGCTCCATTAGTTGTTGTTGTTGTTTTGTGTTGGGGTTAAAGAGGACATTGTTGACATTCAGGGTCTGAATGTCAGGAGGAAGGTTGCTCCCCTCCTCTAATGTGATAGTTCCTCTTCATCTTCGCACACATAAAAAAACAGAAAACTTTCAATAAAGGAGAGCGTTGCTACAGATCCTTTGAGTGACAGAAACCCTAGTGTCCATATTCTGAGAACTTTAGCCAAAAATAGCAGATCTACAAGCTCACAACGCCCGTTGTGAACTTGTAGATCGCCTATTTTCGGCAAAGAGGTTTGGTGCAGAGGGGAAAAAGAGCAGTCTAATTACAGAGTGAAAGGTCAAGTTTATTAAGTATTGACGTTCAAGTGGTTAAATATCTGAAAACACAAATTGACATGAATCCAAAATACACTGATGATTGTGCTGTCAAACAATGAAACTATATGGAATCTATGATAAGGTTGAGGGGGTCCCTGCTTCATCTCTCTCTCAACTAAGGGGTCCTTGGCCTGAAAATGTTGAAGACCCCTGAATCAAAGCATGGAATGGAATAGGCGATTAGACTCTTAGTTAGGTAAAGTTATCCGAAAGTTAAACCAATCTGGGAACTAAATCAAAATCAATATCTTTCTTCACAAATGTGTTCATAAAGGTGTCAACTATCACCTCTGAACTTTCTCAATCACAACTCCCTTGGGGAACTTTGTGGGAACCAATCAAAGTTGGGGGTATCCCGTGGGCCTGGGATTAAAGGGGGAAAAAATAAAGAATTGCCAATATGAGTGTATGAGGTGTGTAATTAGGGCATTTTGGGGCTGCTGAATCCATTCCAACCATTTATGAACACATTTGTGAAGAAAGATATTGATTTTGATTTAGTTCCCAGATTGGTTTAACTTTCGGCTAATTTTACCTAACTATCTGTTAACATTTAACATATACAATTTTAGCTCTTAGAGAGACTTAAACAAGGTGGAGGTGGGTGGAGACTTTAACAAGGTGGAGGGGGGTGGAGGTGGGTGGAGCTTGTCGCTTGCTGAAAAGAGATTGAGAATGGATCAGAGCCAGTGATATTTAAAGGCGGAGCCCAATCACCTAATTGACTGGAGATTGGCTAGAGAGAGAGATCTTCCTTGTTTTATAGTATTTGGGGTTTTAAACAATGAAAACAGGCTAATATAACAGTACATAGGGCCATATTTTACACCCAACCCGACCCAATTAAAATGAGCATGTGTGTCTGTACACGTTCATGCACGTTTGTTAATGCACACATAATGTTCATCCACGCACAGCACTTGATTTCACTTAGTACTTTGTACAAAGTACTAAGTGCAGTATGTCCCCCCCCCCCCAAAAAAAAAGAAAAAAGAATCAAAAGCTTTTTGTGTCATGTAAGCAAAGAGTTCTTTAAGTTGGAGACATTTGACCTCTTTGTTCAAGGCCCTTAAACTGATTAGTGTATTCTTAGTAATAGTCTGTGGGGCCTCCCACACACACCGACATAGACTTACGTGTGTCTGTAACTCTGAGTGTGTTTCACTCTGAGAGTCAGTGTACAAAATGTAACACAGGCTACAGATGGGAGGGTGGGTGGTTTGTCTGTGGCCTAATGCATAGCAAACTGGGAACTGTCCTCAGCCGTAATACAGTTGGAGGTGAGATCAGTCATGCATCAGTCATGACTAAAAGTTATCTTCCCAACCTTCAAGTGGCGCTGTTGAGCAGCCTTGATGTGAATGGACAGGGATTTAACATTGTTCCTCTAGTTCAGGGGTAGGCAACCTTAGGCACGGGTGCCAACATTGGCACAGGGGAGGGTGATCACTGGCACACTGGCACAAAGGTTTTGCCAGTGATCACTGGCAATTTTGTGGATAGTGCTTCTCTATAATGAAAAATTATCATACTTTAATTGTTTTATAGCAATTACAGCATACGAGAAGCTCGGCCGCTCGATATAGCTTGATGAAGTTGACTCATCAAAGGCACCGTTTACTTCATACTGAGCCCGATTTTTTTATTGACTTTACTCTTTCTGCCTCTGTCTGTCTGTCTCTCTCTCTCCCACAGTTGTCTCTCCTCCCTTCGGGCTGGACTGCGGTGGGTTGACGTCGGCTCGCCCTCCCCTCCCCCCTCGCCCCCCAGCCATGGCCTCGCGCATCGGCCTGCGCTTGCAGGTACTGTAAAGCATCAGTCTTCCCCCTAGTGGCTCCAACTAGTGTTCATTTTGACTGCAAATCCTGATTTAGTTTTAGTCGGTGTGAATACTATTCCTTTTAGTCATAATAGTCATCTGAAATCTTTTAGTTTTAGTCTAGTTTTAAACTAAATGTACGGTTGATTTTGTCAACACAAATGTATTTTGGCGGGGCTTGATGGCGTTGTAATGACTGATTTGACACTTGTATTGGTTGCATGCTGAAAATAGCAGATCTACAAGCTTGAGCTTGTAGATCTGCTATTTTCCGAACGCAATACCGCAACATTTATTCTTTTGTCCTATTGGATCATTTCGATTTACTTATTTTATTAACAGTTTCTGGTGCCAGCAAAAAGCAGCTTTCCTTTGCGATGTTATAGAAAATTATCTATTGGTTCTTTCTAAATTAATTCATGTTACAATGGTCGGTCAAATGTGTACTTTGGCCATACTGGCAGCAGAGGGCAGTCTTATGCAAGAATTAATGTGAATTGGCCCGCTTCGGTTGCCAAAAGCAGCATTACGGGAGATGTTTTTACTGTACACACCCGCGCGACCCCTCATGAGCTTACAGACATCAAAACAAGGTAAAAAAGAACGAGCCGTATTGGCATCGCGCCGCCGTCAAAAATGGGGCGAACTGGAATGTCCGTAGCAGTAAAAGAGTTAAAGGATTAGTTCACCCAAAGGAATAAACTTTATTCTGTTGTTTACTTACCCTGTGGTGTTTATGACCCAAGGAGAATTTTTGTTTTTAAAACCTTCTTTAATGGTAAATCCAGAATCGGCGAAAAATATATAATGGGAATCAATCAGTGACCCGTTTCTGCGGCAAAAAAACAATATCAAAACTCCTTCCATAAAAAAAAACCCACAGCTCCAGCCGTTTATCAAAGCCTGTAGTACCATACTGCTTTGAAACCGCTCCAAAAAGTGCCCTGTAAAGTAAGAAAATTAACTTTAAAATGCTTCCTGTCAAAACAAAGACGTGCACGAAAAGGGAGCGCGCATGGCCAGGCGTGTGCGTTGTCAGTCATGCTCGTTCGTCGGATGTGTCTCCCCTGTTTGTTTTGATGTCGCGTCATTGCAATCAAGGCAGCAGGTTTACGGTGAAACAGAAAGCTAGAGATGGAATTTATGGCTCTATGAAGTGAGCCGGATTTAAGATCCGTTCCTTACAAAGAGCTGTTCAAAAGACTGTCTCATTTTAGTCTTAGTTACTTTGTAGATTTAGACGGCAGAAATGTATGCTGAAATGTATATAGGGTTGAAGTGATTTGAACTTATAATCAAAATGTACAAAGTACCTAAGACTAAAATGAGCCAGTCTTTTGAACGGCTCTTTGTAAGGAACGGATCTTAAATCGGGCTCACTTCATAGAGCCATAAATCCCATCTCCAGCTTTCTGTTTCACCGTAAACCTGCTGCCTTGATTGCAATGACGCGACTTCAAAACAAACAGGGGAGACACATCCGACGAACGAGCATGACTGACAACGCACACGCCTGGCCATGCGCGCTCCCTTTTCGTGCACGTCTTTGTTTTGACAGGAAGCATTTTAAAGTTAATTTTCTTACTTTACAGGGCACTTTTTGGAGCGGTTTCAAAGCAGTATGGTATTACAGGCTTTGATAAACGGCTGGAGCTGTGGGTTTTTTTTTATGGAAGGAGTTTTGATATTGTTTTTTTGCCGCAGAAACGGGTCACTGATTGATTCCCATTATATATTTTTCGCCGATTCTGGATTTACCATTAAAGAAGGTTTTAAAAACAAAAATTCTCCTTGGGTCATAAACATCACAGGGTAAGTAAACAACAGAATAAAGTTTATTCCTTTGGGTGAACTAATCCTTTAATAGACTCATCGATTAGGCACATACCGTATCACCCGTTGTGAGATTCTATTTTGCTTTAATCCATGTGTATTGTGTTTGTCTATGTGTTTGTTTATGTGCGCGTGTGTGTGTGTACGTGTGTCCCCCTCATGCAGCTGATGCGAGACCAGCTGCAACAGGAGGAGCAGAGAGAGCGGCAGCAGCAGCAGCAGCACCAGAATGCGGCGCTGCAGTACATGCAGCAGCACATGGCCGCGCCGCGGCCTTCCACCGCCATCAACACCCCGCAGCACTTCCAGAGCATGCAGGTCCCCGTCGAGGTGCTCAAGGTACGGACGCAAATACGGGGAAATCTCGCTATTTCTACGTCCCATCATTTCGACTAAGGGAGTCGGCAGGTTAGCTACTCACCCACGTCACGTTTACTGAGGTTGCTGACAGGTGCCCCCCCCCAAGGAATACATACAGTGACAAATATCACCCATCCCTGCCTAGAAAGCATTTCTTTCTGAAAGAGTTTTGAAAAATGCTTTGGGAAATAAAATTGTAGGAATGTAAAAAAGAAAAGAAAAAAACACTGTATATATTTCCTGGTGACAGACATGACAGCCAGCAGATATAGATAGACAGATGTTGTCTCAGAGACAACAGACTGGGGACAGATAAAGATAAAGTCAAAGTGACATTTTACCTGATTCCACAGAATCCACACATGCCTCTGCGTCTCTGTGTCTCCTTATCTCTGATGGCTGCTGTTCCTGTCTTCTTTCTTTTCCTTTTTTTAGGGGAAGGGGTCGTGAGATAGTGGGGCTTTGCGCAATCTTCTGCTCCCATGTTATGTTTACACCACTGTGTTCAATGGTGTAAAGTAACTAGTACATTTATTCAAGTAATGTACTTAACAGTTCTACTGCCAGATTTATTATTTATGTATTGGGGCTGGTGCCCGCAAAAAGCAGCTTACCTTTGCGATGTTAAAGAAAAAGATCTATTCATTATTTCCAAACGATTTTTTTTATTGAACCTATTATATGTGTACTTTAGCCAAGCTGGCGGCAGAGGGCAGCCTTATGCAAAGAATGGATGTGAAATGGCTCCCCTATTTCCGTCGTTCAGAGCATAGAAATGCATAATCTAGATCAGGTCCACAGAGAACAGCCAGGAAGTGAATTGGACGTCATTGATGTGTACGTGTGGTGGAGATTTGAAAGCAGCATTACGGGAGATGTTTTTTTTACTGTACACACCCACGCGACCCCTCATCAGCTTACAGTCATCAGACAAGGTAAAAGAACGAGCGTTCGTTTTGGCAACAAGCTAGGGTAAAAATTGGGGCAAACGGGAACGTCCGAAGCAGTAAAAGAGTTAAAGGTGTAATGTCAAGCACCGACGTTTAACATTATGATACAGTAGGTCACGTGGTCTCTCTGTAAACTCTCTGAAACAGGCAGAGAGCAGAGCGGAAGGCAGCAGAGCCTCCCGCAGCCTCTCACTGACCAGGACATTGAGGAAGTAGCCTCAACTTATAATGTTAATTTTAATTGTAACTCTGCGCATAGAAAATATATGTACCCAATCGAATATCTTAGTTACATCGATATCGTCCATGTGAACTAGTTTGTTGAAGCTTATTCACCACCATATCGTTGCACCACCACCATATCGTTGGTGTCGGGTGGAAACCTTGTATGTCTAAAACCTTTCGTTTTGTATTCATTGTTTTAAAAATGAACTAAACTAGTGAAAACAGCAGATCTACAAGCACACAACGCCTCGCAGTGCTTGTAGATCAGCTGTTTTCACTACTTTTGTGCAACAGCCTTGTATGATGAAGCAGGGCTTTGGTGAAAAAAAACATACAAACTTGAAACTTGGAGATACAAGGTTTCTGCCCGACAGTGATGATATGTATCCGTCTTTAGCTTCCTCCTCCCCAAGCTCTGCGAGGTGTTGTGAGCTTGCAGATCTGCTATTTTCGGCAAAGAGGGGTTGTTTAGAAAAAGAGCAGACTAAGTACAGAGTGAAAGGCCAAGTTTAATAAGTATTGATGGTTCACATGGTTAAATATCTGAAAACACAAATTGACATGAATCCAAAATACACTGATGCTCGTGCTGTCAAACGATGAAACTGTATGGAATCTACGAAAAGGTTGTGGGGGGTCCCTGCTTCGTCTCTCTCTCAACTAAGGGGTCCTTGGCTTGAAAACGTTGGAGACCCCCGGGGGAAAGGAACTTGCTCACTTGCTCTGCTCCATGTGGAGGGGGAGGAGATGTGATTCACCACCAGCTCAAGTTACTTCTCAAGTTGTTTCACAATCTAGTTTTATTTGAATTACAGTAGGTCGACACTTAAAGTACATATTACAAAACACAAAGATGTTTCCAAACAGGACTGATACACATTCCTCTCCATTCTATTCTGGTCTTGATACTCCCTGCGGTATTGATGCACGCACCTACTGTACACCATATCTGTGTGTGTGTGTGTGTGTGTGTGTGTGTGTGTGTGTGTGTGTGTGTGTGTGTGTGTGTGTGTGTGTGTGTGTGTGTGTGTGTGTGTGTGTGTGTGTGTGTGTGTGTGTGTGTGTGTGTGTGTGTGTGTGTGTGTGTGTGTGTGTGTGTGTGTGTGCGCGCGCCTTGATGAAGACTTGCAGCATGGGATTGTGTGGTTTTCCTTTCACATTGTTAGATAAGGCAGTGGTTCTCAAACACCATTTTTGTTGGTCACGAGTAAATATCTTTTTGTTTTTCTCGTTTTCCTACATTTTGTTTTTAATTACTGTTATTTCAAAAGATTTCCAAAAAACTAAGATTTTCATAAATGACTCACTAATTCAAACATTTTTTCAAAAGAATTTCATAAATAAATGAAGATAAATCTAAGACATTTCATAAATTAGGTGTGAATGAAACATCTAAAATACCCTGTAGATCTGCTGTTTTCACTACTACACAGATACCTACCTACCTACCTACATTATGCCGTGGGGGAAATTCAGTCGCCCAGAGTTAAAGGTGTATTCAGTGAGAATGAAAGTGGCCGGGGGTCATCTTGTCCCTTACTGGCCTTACAGCGTTGAAATGTTTAGTTTTTTATAGATTTTTTACACCATTATAATGTTCTCGTTTTGATCATTAGACCCAATCATTGAATATCGGAAGGCCTATGTCTCCAGCTTCAGGATATGTATGATACTGATTTACTACGAGACTGTGGCATTTTTCGAGTTCAGTAGTTTACAATCTAGGCATTTAGCAGACGTTCTTAATACAGAGCGACTGTGGTTCTCAAAACTTTTATTTTGACCATCATAACTAAACATCATAACATAACTACGGCCATACTCTACCCTGATTGGTCGAGGACTGGCTGGCCACCTCTGAAAACCGTATCTAGCTATGCTCGTAACACGGGCCATGGTGGAAGTCCTTATATGTTCAGCACACATTCTAGTGAAGAGAATGAATGGAAAATGTACCAATTATATTTTTATTTGAATGAAATACAATCACTGAATATACCTTTAAGGTTACAGAGTTACAGGTAAAGAAAACATGCTGTTGTTTACAGCAATACAAGGCAAAAAAAACAAGAAGCATTAACAACACAGAGCAACGGTATACAGATGTAAAAACTAATAACAGTCAGTGCTTCATAGGTGTTTCACCATATCTTGTCATAAAACAAATAATAATAATAATAATGCTAATTATCAGCCCAATGCCAATCAAAAGAGTGTCTCCGTTTGGTCAGTACAAAAGCGTGGGAAATGAAAGTGCTCACAGTGAAAAACAGCACAAAAAGCCCTACCTTTGGAATGTCATTAGAGGTCAGAGTCTTTGAAACATCTATTTATTAACGTTTGTGGTCACGCCACAGTTGCTTTTGACTCCATCTGGCCCAGCAACATGACTTAATATTGCATGAAAATCACTTTAACCACTTTAAATCTAAACATTGACTTAGATCAGCTATCTTCAAAACAATTTGAACATTTGGTGAAATATTTTGAATATTTTTGAAACTTAAACTACGCAATTAAGTCTTGTATGGCACACATATGATTTTCAGATGGGGCGTCTGTGGTCAAATACATATTAATGTGGGGGTCCTTGACAATGTTTGAGAACCACTGGTTTAAACAACATTTAGGAAGCAAGCCCAAATAAGCAACAACACACTACATGCCCCAAAAAAACCTACAACCCACAAACTACCGATAACTACAAGTAACTTAATTTACAGAAAAAGATTAAACAAAGTAACTTATAATAAGCTGACATGACAACACTGGTCGCATACACTATAAAATCTATCACTGAGGGTAGTGGAGCAAATGGAACCAAATGAACCGGTAACGTTTGTTCCATTTGTTACACTCTCAGTGTTAAAGTATTTTACTGTGTAGGGCGGATGGTCGATATCTGTCTGTCAGTCTTTCTCTAATGATTTTTTTCCCCTCCTTTGGCTTATGAAGACGTTGACACGTTATGAAACTGACAGCCAATCAAGTTTGTTTATGTCAGCTGTCACAACTTGGCTTTCTCTGTCATAAAATGTAAAAACATACACAGATCATATTCGCACACACACACACACACACACACACACACACACACACACACACCTACACACACACACACACACACACACACACACACAGAGTACACATACACACACACGCACGCACACACGCACACTCCCCTCCCATAACTTGTGGGACATGAGGCGGTTTAGTCATCTGCGGGGCCCACCCTTTCACACACTCACACACACACACACACACACACACACACACACACACACACACACACACACACACACACACACACACACACACACAGGCGCTACCAAACAGATTCTCTACTTAACACTATGTGACTATTTTAAATCCTGACCTTTTTTTTTATTCTCGGTAACCCCGACAAAGACTTTGTCGCCCCGATCGCGTTTCGTATTTTTTTTCTAATTAGACATTTGTTGTGCTTTCCAAGTGATGACAGTAATAATATAATAATAGAGGGAAGTTGATCTGTATTCAAGTTCAGGAGAGTTTGGACAAGGCAATTCTCTTGAACGCTGCCTTCAGGTATGGCATGGAAAGAGGGCATTTATTTTTTTCACCATTGTAAAAACTGCCTTCATGGTCTGGAGAGGGCACTTTTTACAGACGGGTAAAGGGGCAGGGGCTCAAGCCCCCTTTGATGTCTGTGTGTGCACGTGCCTGGGAAGGAGACTCTACGGCAGTTTTCTGCATTGTTGCCGTCCTCAAATATTAAAGTCCTCACATGTATAGTAAGAAAAACCTGTGTGTGTGTGTGTGTGTGTGTGTGTGTGTGTGTGTGTGTGTGTGTGTGTGTGTGTGTGTGTGTGTGTGTGTGTGTGTGTGTGTGTGTGTGTGTGTGTGTGTGTGTGTGTGTGTGTGTGTGTGCGCGCGCGCAGGTGCAGACCCACCTGGAGAACCCCACAGACTACCACATCCGTCAGTCTCAGAGGCAACAGGTGAAGGAATACCTGTCTACCACAACCCACGCCACCAAACAGGTACCTGACTGTCTGTCTGTGTGCTTCACGTTATGCACAGGTTCTGCATATCTCCATCTGTGTATCGTTGCAGAAATCTCCATATTTTAACTTTTGTTTTGTCTTATGTAAATGAATGCCCTACTTCCTCATGGAACCCTAGGTCAGGCATTCAGTTGCTCTTACAGGTTCCCAAAAGGCCCAATGGGCAGAGGAGTAGGCTGACTGCGCCTTTGCCGCCCCTAGGCTTTGGAACAGCCTGCCCTTCTAAATATTAGAAGTGCAAAATTCTATTGAGACTTTTTAAATCCCTTCTTAAAACACACGTTTATTCTTTAGCTTTTAATCACACTTACACAAATCACACAAGTCTAAGTTAGATCTGTTTGTTTGTGTGTGATGTGTAACTTTGTGATAGGTAAGCGATCCTCAAGCTCGATTTTTATTTATTTTTTAATCCTAAAAAGTTTTGGACATAAGAGGTTTCCACCCAACTGAGACCGATGTTATATTATCATAAAAATGATGACGGTCCCTCTCTCTCTCTCTCTCTCTCTCTCTCTGGCAGACGGTCAATGCGGTAGCAGGGGTGGTGCAGCCCTCCCCCCCTCCCCCCGCCTCCTCCTCCTCCCTGGCACCCCCTGGGGGCTCGGCCTCTGCCCCCCCTCCCCCCCTGCACTCCCCCCGCATGCGCACGGAGCAGCTCATGTCTGGGAACAGCGCCCCCAACAGTCCCATGGCCATGCTCAACATCGGAGGATCCAGCCATGAGAACGAGGTACGAACGCACGCCCGCACACACACGCACACACACGCACGCACGCACGCACACACACACACACACACACACACACACACACACACACACACACTGCATGCTCTCACCCACGCGCACACACACACACACACACACACATTCTCAGTGTTGGACAAAGTATTTAACCCCAGTAGTTGAGTCAAAGTACAGACTATACAGACTATTAGAAGTATATAAAGTTTTTCCATTCCTAGAACGTTTCTGGAGTCAAAAGTCCAAAATCTGCCTTTGAAGTGTAGTGGTGTGTAACGTGAAAACATCACTTGTAAAGTACATACTCAAAAAAAAAGTACTAAAAGGGATATTTCACTTTCAAAAAGACTTTTGGTCATTTTATCGTCTAAGGCTTTTATGAACACCCTGAACAGTTTTTGATTAGATATTTGATGTGATTGTTACCAGGCCCTCCTCCTCCAGGGCTTCTACCCATGCACACCCATTGTAACTTCAAACTCCATTTTATTGATAGATTCATTAAAAACATCCATCATTTTTTTTTCTGGTGACTCATAATACCCTCCTAATACGTGAGCAGGCCGTGTTTTTTCGATAACTTTCTCATTTCTTTTTAATATTTTTTATTGTATTTTTTTTTCATTTCCCCATAGAATTATTAAAAATAACTGTAAAAGGTTATTGAAAGAAATATGGCCTGCTCACGTAATAGGAGGGTAGTATGAGTCACCAGAAAAAGTAATTGGTGTTTTTAACCAATCATGGTTAAAATGGAGTTTGAAGTTACAATGGGTGTGTATGGGGGCTGGATAACATTTACATCAAATATCTAAATACTGAATCAAGCAAATTAAAAACTGTTCAGGGTGTTCATAAAAGCCTGATTTGAAAGTGAAATATCCCTTTAAGCATTATAGTACCGAAGTAAATGTAATTGGCTACTGTCCAACCGCCCACACACAATAATAAAATGATAAAACCTTGATTTTATTCAGGTAAATGTTTCATAGTTGTGATATAATTGACATGTGATTACACTTCTATATAGAAATAAAAAAATATGAGTGACATTCTCTCCTGATTTTATGAAGCCATAATGACTTCATTGCTCCTTGATATGAACGTGTGTTTGTGTGTGTGTGGCACGGCCCTCAAATGTGCGTGCGTGTGTGTATCGGCACACAGTACACGGATGAGAGAGGCGGTATGTGTTCATCTGTGTGTTGGTCTACTTTTGTCTGTGTACTACATCTGAATATGAATGGTAAGGCACTGATAAAAGACATCTAGACGTTAGGAAGTTCTTCTCTGTGTTAGTTAACACATTTAGGCCTATAACTATTTAATGCTTTAACTATTGAAAAATAGCAGATATACAAGCTCACAGCGTGGCACAGAGTGCTGCTGCGAGCTAGGGCATTCATGAATAGTGATTTTTAGTATTCGAATTATTCGACCTCAACGTATTCGAATAGTCGAATATTCGACTGGCCAAACTGTCAAATATTAAGTAAGCAAGTGGCGAACATTGTGAAAATAGCAGATCTACATGCTCACAACGCCTGGCAACGCAAGGCGTTGTGAGCATGTGGATCGGCTATTAGAATATTTATCTGCGGAACCGAGTACCTACAATTCCAAGTGCTTGTCAGGGTGGGGGTCCCCAGTTCAAATAGGCCTATGTTTATTTTGCTGGTCACGGCCTAAAAAGGTTTTAGAACCCCTGGTATAGAGCATTAACAATTTCATCCACCAGGGGCATTGACAACTCATTCTTATGACTTCCTATCTAGCCAAGCTTTATAAACTAGGCTATATATTTTTTAAAGAGAAAACAATAAAAAATAAAAAAAATAAGCGAATATTCGACTTTGGTGAACAACGTCGAATAGTGACTTTGATATTCGAATATTCAAATATTTGGTGAATGCCCATGAAGGTGGATTCTGCTTAATGGGAATGGAGTGGTTTCTTCTTGCCATTTGCAGGTTTCTGCAAAAGTACGCTCCATTCTCCTTAAAAAATGGAAAGGCAAAACAGGGAAAGAAACCTGTGGGAAAAAATGCATTTGTAGAACATTTTCAGGAAAAGAGCAGTAATACCTGAAGACTTGAAACGGAACACGTTTCAAATGTGTATTTTTACTATCAAGATATGAAAATGTGCTATCAAATGGCCGAAATACAGTACAAGTTTTACACACATACTAAAGAGGTCAAACAGACTTAACGTTTGGATTTGATTGGGCTTCTCTACCTTTGAACAAAATGTCACAGCGTGGCACAGAGTGCTGCTGCGAGCTAGGGCATTCATGAATAGTGATTTTTAGTATTCGAATTATTCGACCTCAACGTATTCGAATAGTCGAATATTCGACTGGCCAAACTGTCAAATATTAAGTAAGCAAGTGGCGAACATTGTGAAAATAGCAGATCTACATGCTCACAACGCCTGGCAACGCAAGGCGTTGTGAGCATGTGGATCGGCTATTAGAATATTTATCTGCGGAACCGAGTACCTACAATTCCAAGTGCTTGTCAGGGTGGGGGTCCCCAGTTCAAATAGGCCTATGTTTATTTTGCTGGTCACGGCCTAAAAAGGTTTTAGAACCCCTGGTATAGAGCATTAACAATTTCATCCACCAGGGGCATTGACAACTCATTCTTATGACTTCCTATCTAGCCAAGCTTTATAAACTAGGCTATATATTTTTTAAAGAGAAAACAATAAAAAATAAAAAAAATAAGCGAATATTCGACTTTGGTGAACAACGTCGAATAGTGACTTTGATATTCGAATATTCAAATATTTGGTGAATGCCCATGAAGGTGGATTCTGCTTAATGGGAATGGAGTGGTTTCTTCTTGCCATTTGCAGGTTTCTGCAAAAGTACGCTCCATTCTCCTTAAAAAATGGAAAGGCAAAACAGGGAAAGAAACCTGTGGGAAAAAATGCATTTGTAGAACATTTTCAGGAAAAGAGCAGTAATACCTGAAGACTTGAAACGGAACACGTTTCAAATGTGTATTTTTACTATCAAGATATGAAAATGTGCTATCAAATGGCCGAAATACAGTACAAGTTTTACACACATACTAAAGAGGTCAAACAGACTTAACGTTTGGATTTGATTGGGCTTCTCTACCTTTGAACAAAATGTTGTAAAAAGGTAATACGACCATTTGATACCAGATTTTATATCTTGATCTTAAAAATATGACAGTTTATATACTAACAACATGCTAGTGTGATTACTGTACTGTAATATTGTTCATGTGTGTGTGTGTGTGTGTGCGCACGTGCAAGCGTGCAATCCGTGCGTGCATGTGTGCGTCCGTGTGTTGATCTTTCCTTAAAAAGCTTATAGGCATGTATTGACTAACTGGCGTTAACTGACTGTGATTATCATTGCCGTTTAAACACTCCATTATGGCCTTGGCAACAGTCATTACAGCTTAACAAGTGACTGAGGGACAAGACAATAATTATGAGGCCCTTTGAGCCTGGAGCCAGACTTTGACCAATCTCTGCCTAGAATATATTCTGTGCCTCATTCCTGCCTCTCTCCATTAAACTGGCACTATATATTGATCTTAAAGCTGCAATCCACAAAAGTATTTCAACAAATTAAACGTTATTTTGCCTGTATGGTTATGTGGTTGTAAACGGTAAGGCAGGCAGTTTTATTTGTGTAGCTCATTTCAACAATAAGGCAATCAATCTGCTTCACACAGAATATCAAGCAAAGGAAAGCCTACAGTTACTGTGCAAAAAAGAGAAAGAAAGAAAAGTAAATAAATCAATCAAAGTCAGCGGCAAACAAGAAAGGCCTTTCGTTGTGTTTTAAAAGAAATAAGAGACCTGCTTTTTTTCTGGGAGTTTGATAAATAAATTAACAAAACAAAATGCTCCACCTTTATTGTTGGTGTTAGGGACAGAAAGCAGACCTTTAACCAGATGAGCTGAGAGATCTGCACAGTTCATCATGATATATTGCACAAGTTCAGAAATAATATTTTGGCCCTAAACCATTCAAAATCTTACAGACCAACGTTGATGTCGGATGGAAACCTTGTATGTCCAAAACCGTTGGTTTTGTATTTATAATAAAAAAAAAATGATTTTAAATGGTGAAACTAGACGATCTACAAGCACACAACGCCTTGCTCTATGAGGCGTTGTAAGTCAGTACATATAGAGCACCTTTTGAAACAAAGGGCTGTACAGTGGAGTGGACACAATATCAACATCAGATAAAACAAGTAAAAAAGGAAATAACACAATAGAATAGAGTAATAATACAACAGGAAATAAAGCAAAAATATAATAATGACCTGAACAAATGAAACCAGTTGTGTGCTTGTAGATCTGCTATTTTATTTTTTTGCGACAGTCTTGTATGGTGAAGCAGGGCTTCACCATACAAGACATACACATTTGAAACCTGGAGATAGAGTGACGAGTAGTGTTTTGATATCAGTCTTTACTATGAATCTCACCCAATAATCAACTGTTGCTCAACACTGGCCGATGAATGTTCTAGCACTTACACTACAAAATATAAGACTGTAGTGACACTTGAGCACAGCAAAACAGTCTTTCCATCCACACACTCGCCATTCTACATGAAACAAGTTGCTTCTAATTCTCCCGCCTTTTCTGCTCTCAAACTCTTAGATGGATGAGGTCATCGATGACATCATCAGCATGCAGTCCAGCTATGATGACATCCAGGCGTACGTGGACTCGGTCCAGATGCCCAACACGGTAAGGAACCCGACTGGGACGCCCAAGATACAGCTTCATTCTGTCTGCTTGAGTTCATGTAGCCTACTTAGTTACTTTCCACCTCTGGGTAGGATTGTTTGTCTATGTTCTGTTTTGAACTCAAAATCATAGAATATATATGCACAACTTTCCAACATCCCATAGTGCATTGCGCAGAAGTTTGACGGAGCTTCCGGCGCCGCAGCCGAGTGTGATCTACAAGCTCACAAAGGCTGCATCTGCGACGCGACGTGAGCTTGTATGTCTGCTGTTAACCGGAAGTGTGGTGCAAAAAATTCTCCAGTAAATTCCTGCGGAAAGAGGTGGATAGAAGATATATAGAATACAAGCGCCATCTATGCTTCTATGCCCAATTAAGGATTTGACAAGCGCTCGCCGTGGCGGTGTGAGCCTTGCGTAAAATTATGAACGGACTTGTTCGAAATTGAGTGTTTCTCTTCCTTTTTGTAATGGATGATTTAGGCCCCAGTCAGATGAGGGCTCGGTTTATGCCGAGTCATCACAGCTCAATCTGAGGCTGGAATCAGGCCTGCAATGCAGACAGACTGCCCTTGCACCCTGAAGCAGGGGGAACTCAAATGGCTTAACCTGAGGGCCACATATAGGAATAGTATGGCAAGGGGCTGCTGGCTATGGTTGCTAAGATTGCGGATGACACTGCAAAACATCTAAATCCTATCCATTTGGGGTTAAAGGTGATGTTGTAACTTGTTGGCATCAAGCAATGCTGCTTCTTTGCTGCAAATGTCACTTGTAATTTGGAGCTAAATTATTGTTGAGTTTGGTGACATGCGTTGGTGTCAAGTAACTACAGTAAGTACATTTACTCAAGTACTGTACTTATTGTAAGAAAAAACTTCAGGTACTTTTACTTTACTGAAGTATTTACAATTTTCTATTATTTTACTTCTACTCCACTACATTCCACGTGTGTCCACTACAAGCTCACAAACGCATTGTAAACACTGGACTTGTAACAGAGTATTTCTACATTGCACTATTGATACTTTTACATACTGTAAGTAAGAAATGTGAGTAGTTTTTCCAGCACTGGGGTAGCACTCTTTCTTTCTTCTCTCTCTGTCCTGTACTCTACCTGTTGTCTCTACTTTAGCACGCTGGCTGCCTGCCTGCCTGGGAGAAAGAATCTACGCTCTGTGCTTTCTGCTCAGTTTTGTAGCAGTTGTTTCTCCTCTTGTCTGTGTGTGTCTGTTTGTCTGTCTAGAGCCGGTAAGCCTCACAACGCATCACGGATGTGATGCCATCTGAGCTTGTATAATCTGATATTTTCGGCATGTGATAGTGCCGTACGTTGAAGTATAAAGGGGGTTCCACACTAGCAATTCATTTTCAATGGGAGGCGGGCGGCTTTTTTGGCCGCGTAGCGAAGTTTTGCGGCGGCGAGGCAAGCGGGCGCAACCCCGTGAAATCGCCCGCGAGCGTGCTCGTTTGTGCATGCGTACGCGGGCGGTGAGAGATGGATTGTGTTCATCTTTGTGAAATACCGCGCAGCGTTTTCTCACTGAGCGAGTGTGTTTGTGTCTCACCGCGGTGCGGCCATCGCTGATCCTAGCGGCAGCCCCGACGGCAACCGCCTGTAGTGTGGAGGGCACTTAACTTAGACATGTCTGCCTGTCTCTCTGTCTTTGTCATTCTGTCAGTCTTTGTCATTTTGTCTGTCTGTCTGTCTGTCTGCGCGTCCCTCCAAGGGTGGAAGAGCTTTTCGGTTGTTGTTTCAGGGGAACTTTCTTACAAGCACACACAGGCAAGCACACACAGCGTGCACACATACAGAGCAACAAATAGGGGTTTAATTGTGTAACTGTATAATTGATTTAAACAGGCGTACTCATAGAAACATTCCGTCGCTCATACACCAGGCTGTGGCGCTCTGGTGGAGCGATACTGTGTTGGAGAGAGAGAGAACGAGGGCCGAGGGAGAGGGGGGGAAAATTAACAATTAAACCTCTGGCAGTTAGTTAGAGTTCAACTTGTTTACAAGGCATCCAGAGAGAGAGAGAGAGAGAGAGAGAGAGAGAGAGAGAGAGAGAGTTAGGAAGGAGGAGGATGGGGGGATGGGGGCGGAGGGAGGGAGGGAGGGGGTGAGGATAATTCGTGTTAGGAGGAAAAAAAAACAGGCTGAAAGTCCAGTTAGGGGAAAGTTCACTGTTGTTTGGTGGTTTGAGCTGCAACTAGAAGAGAGACAGGAGCCGCACTGCCGAGGTCAGTCTGCCAGGGCGAGAGAGGTGGAGAGAGAGAGAGAGAGAGTGCATGTGTTTGTATGAGAGAGAGAGAGAGAGAGAGAGGAGTAAGAGTGGAAGTCTAGCGGCGGTGCGGTTGAATGAGAGGAGCTGAAGGAGGATGAAGGAGATGATGAGTAAGACCTATGCCATTGTTGAAGTGATTGACGGAGAAGAGATTCAGCTGGTAAGATGTGTGCGCGTCATTCTGTGTGTGTATGTGTGTGTGCGCGTGCATGGGAGAGTGTTTCTGGGTGCGCGCGTGTGTGTGTGTGTGTGTGTGTGTGCTTGTGTTGCTATACTTATGAGCGAACATCCACACGTATAATCGAATTTCAGAAATAAAAGGTTATTTATTTTTTGGATCGGGTTTTGGAATTATCATGTGTGATTCATACCGTACATACTTTAGTTGCTAGAGTCGTGCACCAAAAGAAAAACTAAAACATGTAAGCTCACACACTGCAAACGCATTGTCTTTGGGCTTTAGTTTAGGCTCATAGGGTTAGAAATGGCGATTTAAAACAAAAATTACATTCATAAAAGCAGTCCTAAAATGTTGACGTCCTCGCAAGTATAGTGTAGTAGTGCAAACGTGTGTGTGTGTGTGTGTGTGTGTGTGTGTGTGTGTGTGTGTGTGTGTGTGTGTGTGTATGTGTGTGTGTGAGCTCGTGCTTGCATGTGCGCATGTGTGCTCACATTCATGAATGCATACATGTGTAAGTAGTAGTCTCTATCTCGTGGAAACCTTCCGAACAAAACTGTTCCTTTTCAGGATTTCCAAATTCAAAAGCAGCAAAAGTAGCAGATCTACAAGCTCAACACGCTGCAGATCTGCTACTTTTAATGTGTTTGAGAGTGTGACGCTTTAGTATGATTAAGCACGGGCATTAATTTACAAAAAAAAAAAGGGTAAAGATATGGAGATAAGAGGTTTTCTGCTCCGACAGCAGCGATATATCGTCGTTGTCGGGTGGAAACCTTGTATGTCCAAAACCGTTCGTTTTGCATTTATCATTTTAAAAATGATTTCAACTAGTGAAAACAGCCGATCCACAAGCACACAACGCCTCGCACC